>NC_085137.1:234634437-234764437 GCF_035046485.1 Aedes albopictus
AACATCGGCATCGGTGTCGGAACTTCATCCACGCTCGGCATCTCCACACCTTCGTCATTAGCTCTAAGACGCCCCAGTGCTAACATGTTGGTCCCTTAAGCTCTCTATCTCTTATAACTATTCTCTCTAAATATATCTCTATTTAATCTTACCTCCCGGTTGTCCTCGGTAGAATCCCAGATATAGTCGATACGTTGCGAACTGTGTGCCTTGTAGAGCCACTTTTTGTTTAAGAGAGACCAACCTTAGCATGGCTTCCATCTGTAGATATTCTGCATGTACATATCTGTAACATAGTTGTACCATAGCACTCTCCCCCGAAAATCAATCACCATTTTCTTATATCATTATCCTTTTTTGTCCTTTACTCAAAAGCGTTTTGAACTGTAGAATAGCGTCTTGTATTTGTCGTCAGTTGCCACAGTACCCAAAGAAACCCCACAATTCTAACAAATGTTTCCGTTTTCTTTCCCCCATCGTCATCTCTGTCTGTCTCTCTCTCCCGTTACCGGACAGAAACCCCAGTTCTAGTTCTATCCCAATGAGTGAAACGGGTTCGCTGGATCGAATGAAATCGGCCGCCGAACGACGGAAGAAGGGAGCCATGGAAAGTGACAGCGGCGCGGTGCCGACCGTTTCGGGCCGGGTGGAGGGCACCCGCGTCAACACCGGACTGATCATCGACGAACTGCTGAAGAACACCAAGCTGGACCACCTGGAGGAGTCGGGAAGTGAGTAATTTGTTATTTTAGTGTTAGATTTTGGGAACTACTTCATAGCGGAACAAAAATTAACCGTTGGTCTGTCTCAAAAGCAATACGAATCCGAGTTCAGATTTGCTCCAGGACGTCACAATTTTGAGATATACCTGAACTTACACCGTGTCCAAAAAGTTCTCATACAAAACTTAACTAGGGGAAATTACCTATTCTCGGCCGTTTTGTTCTCTTCGTCTTTGGGGTTTTTTTGAAACCTATTGAACTCAGAGTTGGCCTCAAATCCTTCCCAACTAAGCTGAATTATATGGCCAAGTTTCAGGTCATTTGACTGACAAAACCCCTCATGACGAAGAGAACAAACCTGCCGATAATACCCATTGTCACCCTATTTCACCTTTTTTGTTTCATTTTAGCCGGCCTAGCGCTGTACATCAGCAGCGACGGAACGACAACGCTCGGCAGTCACGAGGTCCGAATGCCAGCCGGAGGGCTGCGGCAAGTAGTGATGGAAAATCCAAGATAGTAGCAGCGGCAGTCCTAGAGATCTGGCCATCGACGACCATTCACCAAATGCAATATTAGATGTCCGCGTAGATGCCGCCGCCGCCGCCATTTGCCGTCATTATTGCGCTTCCCCGCCAGCATTACATTTAGTAAGAGAGGAGTATGATGCAGTCAACCGTACGTTGGATACGTTGAGTAGGATGCGAGTTTGTGTGATGAGAATACCCGGATGTCCGCGTGTGTGCGAGAGAGAGTGGTAATTGCTGCAAAATGTATTCACTGTCACTGCTGTTCGGTTCGGTTTTCACCTGTATAACGATATGTAGATAGTACCGTTATTTAGTTTTTTTTTTCTTTTGTTGTTATCAACATAGGGTTCGAAAATTGAAAACATCCATCGGAAGCAGGTTTACTACAGTTCATTTTTATAAACTTTGTAGAATGGATGGAATTATTTATTTACTTTTTTTGTTATAAACAAAACAAAATCATTCGTTACACCAACAAGTGTATTAGAAGGTGGCAAATTAAAAAAGGGTTCTTTTTTCGCTGAAACCAAGTTGCGCCGTTTACGTGTTTTGTCTCCGAACTCAAATTTGGTATGACCATTCGTTAAAGTATGGCTAAAATTGAAACCCGTTTTGGTTGTCTAAGATCAATGGAAGTTAAAGGCCCTCCTGAAGAAAATAATGGAAGAGATTGCCTGCTAGAAAGTTAAGAGGATTGTTTGAAAAACGTTGCTGGCGCAAATTTCATCGGCCATGCGGCAAAAGTCGTCCATACATCATTCCTTGATTGCACTGAGAAAACAGGAAGTGAGTACAACCATCCTTGTCTGGGACACGTTTTTTTTATCTGTATTATCGAGATTTTTAGCCGTAGGCTAGTTCATCTCGGGACTCACGCTTCATTTCCCTTCCGAAGGAAGAACTCTTATTTTGTGAGTTTGTCGGGAGTGAGATTCGATCTCGTGTCCTCGGCGTTATGGTCACGTGCTTTAACCATATCTCCTGGTCCGCTCCACACACACACACTTTTTGAGGAAGACGTTAACGATTATTTTTTATGTGTATTTTAACTTAAAGCTAATTCTACACTTATCGAAATTTCAGTAAGAGCTTCTGGCGGAATTCTAATGACGATGTTGCAACATCTGGGCATCTGAACATCTGGAAGAATGTCAGGTCATGTTTGAGGAAAAGCACCGGAGGATTTTAATGCGCATGGATTTCTGACACGGTCCATGGAGAAATTTCTGATGGTTCTTGGAAAATTAATGCATTATGTTTCAAAAAAAAAGCATGGGTGATTTCTTAAAAAAAAATCTGAAAAAGCTCCAGAAATAATGCTTGATGGCCATAGAAATCTCTTCTTAAATTTGGAGTTAATCTCAGGTTTCTACCACACCATCTACAGAAGTTTTCCCGAAAATATGGTAACTACTTATCAAATTCACAAAAAATAATACACTCTCCAAAAATGTATTCGCTGGATATGTCTGCATGCATGGACCTAAATATTCTCTACATTTCTCCTGTCTTTCTGCCATGGATAAATCCGTCAGACATGATATGTTTAATAGTTCTGTTGTAAATTCTTCCGGAAGCACTCGCTTAGAATTTTACCAGATAGCCTTTCAGAAGAGAAAAAATATCCTTAAGCCGGAAGGGCTTTTTAAAAAGTTCACTTAGAGCTAGGTTCTTGATTTATTGAGTACTACTGAAGAACTGAGTGATGCTTGAGACCATGTCTCGTATTTATACTATGAACTGTGTTACAATTATTTTGTTATTATGTTAATCGGAATCCCGTGTTGTGTCGAGCTGCTGCTGCGAGGTAGTGGTTTTACGATTATCGCTTCTCCGGAATGTTATGGCTGAGATGACCCGGCTGGGCGTAGGGTAATTGGATGATTGACGTCAGGCGTGTGTTGTCCATTGACTCGTGTTTCCCATAATGTCGGTAGTAGATAGTGCTGTCGGAGGTTCATGGTTGATGATTTCCTTGAGCTCGGTGTCGTCTTCTTTATGAAATGATTCAAATAGTTTATTTGCTGCAGGTTTCCTTAAAAGATACCATAGGATGATTACAGCTCCGATTATTTGAAAAATAGTCGTTAGTCCGAGTGATCCAAATAGGTTGATTTTCCATGTCAGAGATTTGTTTTGGAGTGATATAAGCTGCATTTTGTCTCTGTGTTGTAGAGTTAGATTTTTCAAATATTCCGATGGTGGTCTGTCTAATATTGATTCTTCTATGACTTGAAGGCCTGTAGTAGGGTAGTAAGGTCTTGTTGGAAGTTTTAGTTCAGCGTTAGCGTACAATTCTCCGTTAAGTCGTAGATTGCATTGTTCGAATTGGATTAAATAAGATCCGTTCAATAGTTGGCTTGTATTGGTGCAATTGGATGATAGTTCTGTTATTGCGTTATTTACCAATATAGTGGCTTCGTCGATTCTCTTAATGATTCCGTTTATGTACACTTTTTCGAACTTACAGTTGGAATGTTGTCCGTTTATTAGCTGGGTAATACATATGATTGATGGTTCCATTTGAGTTGGTTCACAGGTAAAATATGTATCTTCTTCTCTACAGGAGTTTTTAATTTCGAAAATGTGACTGTCGTTTTTGATTATGTAATTCTGCGTTAATAAAATTCGTCGGTCATTTCTGATGATGGAGTCAATATAATCGTAGTCGTATTCCTCTTTTGAAAATTGTGGTTCTTTCAAGATGTATGCGATGTGGGTACTATTCAAGGTTACTTGTGCAGTAGATTTTGATAGTAGTTCTTCGAATGATGCAATGTATATATCTTGTTTTTCCAAAAATGTTACTATTTTGTTGAAGTCTCTCATGGTTAATATCTTGCTGCTGGGTATTCCATGTTTTGCCATTAGTATCGCTTCTTCCAGTGTTTCTATTTGGTTCTGGAGTGAATCAATGTTAGATAAGAGCATTAATTGGTTTAATTCCTTTGAATGGTTGAAGAGTCGTTGGGCTTCCAAGTTTAGCACTTCGTTGGTGATTTGCGTTACTTCTTGAATACGGGAACTTATGTCATGATTGATGAGTATTTGTTTGTTGTTTTGGGTAATCAGCGAGTTAAGCGTGTTGTTGATAATTCGTAAGTCCTCTGCGTCTGGGCTGCCAGCTATCCACTCCCAAGCGGTTCCAATGCTGTTCCATCTCTTTTGTCGTCTCGAGATTGGTTGGAGTTTTAAGAAAGTTTCGTACAATTTGTAACTCTTAATAACTAATAGTTCGCATAAAGGATATACTGTTGAGCTTTTCTGAACTTCGCGGTTGATTTCTTCTATTGTGTTTGATATCTGGATTAGATCAATTGGATGTATTACTCGTACAAATCCTATTTTTACTTTTGCTTTTCCAAGAGGTATGATTGACAAGGGGTTGTTTGTCAAATCGTGTACGTGTATTAGTGCGTGGGCTGTAGACACGCAGAGGGCGAGTCTGAAATGGAAATAATTGAAGTTAATTATCTCGTGGGGGTTGTTTTCGTAAATTTACTTTATGAACTTTTCTATTGTGCGAAACTATTATATAAGTGCTATGGTATTCTTTGATTTTAATAGGTTTGTATCTACTTTCGCGTTTGTTTACAGTTTTTATTTTTTCGTATGCGTATGTGTCAGGTTCATATATCTGGTATGTTTTTGGTATATTTTTTTCTTCTTTGTTTTTATATATTTTTATATTTTTTTCATACGTGTTTTGTCTTTCTCTGTTTCTTTCTGGTAAAGGTAAATCATTATCTTCTCCTAGATAGATATATTTTGGAGTTTGTTTTGTAAATGAATGAATAGTATTATTGTATTTATAAACTGCTCTTTGAATTAAAGTATGAGTAGTCATATCGGGATTCAATGATTTCTCACATCTAGCTATCTCTCGGATAGTTGAGTGACATCGTTCTATTTGACCATTAGTTTCTGATCTGTTTACTGGTGTTTTGAAGATCTGAATTCCTAGATTCCTTATCTGTTGTTCAATGACATTAGAAACAAATGAGCTCTCATTGTCTATTACAATGGTTGCGGGTACGTTCCAATCATATAGAAGCTGTAATAATGTTTCTTTAATATCTGCTATAGATTTTGTTTTAATCGGAACTACTTTCAAGTATTTGGAGAATTTACAAATTGATGTAATGAATAGGCTTGTTTGACTGTATGCAAAGATGTCTATGTGAACTATTTCGCCAGGATATTTTGGAGCTGGTGTTTTGACTTCATGGAATTGAGGGAAAATAAAATTTCTTGATGAATTGTAATGAATTCTCTCTTGCATTTCTATGTGCGAAATTATGAATATTTTTTACTTCTTCCAATTGTCGTTCCTCATCTTCTAAATCTTCTACTCTTACTTGGGAATATCTAGCTTTTGTTATACGCGGGTTAAAGTTGTTTTTATAAATTTCTTGAATTTGTCCCATGGCAGGTTCATCGCACATTATTCCATTTAGAAGATTAGGTGATAGAAATCTTGTTAGTTTGTCTTTGAGAAATTCCATAGTAAATTCTTTTTCTGAAAATATATGTCTATGAAACTTTTCAAAGGGTACATTGTGTTCGTAGCTAGACTCGTTACTGATTTGGAATATTAATTGATTTCGAAAAAACGTTAATAGGTGCTTCGGTAGAAGGTATGAAGGATGTGTCATCATCTTCGGCTGAATTTTGAGTTGGTGTTAGGGAATTGATTTCTGGTGGTATGGTGGTTAATTTCGGTTTCGATTGGGGGTGTCTTTTGGGTTTTAGTGTTAGGTGATGTAGTATCGATTTTGATTCGAGATAGTGCGTCTGCAACAACGTTAGCTTTTCCAGGTTTATAGTGTATATCGCAATCATGTTCTTTTACAAAAGCTACCCATCGTTTCAGTTTCGCATTTGTGTTTTTAGGAGAAATGGTGAATGTCAGTGGTAAGTGATCTGTGTAGATTTCCAATCTTGCTCCGTATATGAAGTTGCGTAGATTCTGTAGTGCCCAAACTATTGCTAGCATTTCCTTCTCATTTGTAGCGTAGTTTTCTTCTGTCTTTGATAGTGTTCTGGAAATAAAGGTTATTGGTCGTTCTCCATCAGGGAATCGTTGAGATAGCACTGCTCCTAGCGCTATATCTGATGCGTCTGTAGTTAATCTAAAAGGATTATCGTAATTAGGGTACGCAAGTACGTCTTCTGAAGTTAAAATTTCTTTTAAGGTACGAAAAGCTTTCTTTCCGTCCTCATCAAATTTAATTGGAAAGTTTTTTGATTGAGTTTTTGAAATTTGGCGATGGCCATCTTCCCCTCTTGAGACTTTTGTTAAGGGTTTTGCGATTTTATCATAATCCTTGACAAAACGTCGATAATATTCAGATAAACCTAAGAATGCTCTTAGTTCCCTAAGATTCTGTGGTTCGGGGTATTTGTTGATACATTCAACTTTCTTCATGTTAGGTTTTATTCCATTTTCTGAAATAATGAATCCTAAAAATTCAACTTCATTTCTTAAGAATTCTGACTTATCTGGTTGAATTCTGAAGTTTGCTTGTCTTAGGACTTTAAAAATGGTCTCTAAGTTTTCTAAATGTTCTTCCAAAGTTTTTCCAAAAATTATTATGTCATCAATATGACATATTCTTCCAATGTATGGTCCAAGTATATCGTCCATTACTCTTTGAAAAATACCTGGAGCATTTTTCAAACCAAAAGGCATGCGAATAAACTCGTATTTTCCGTTGTTTACGGAAAATGCGTTTTTTTTTTCAATATCTGCCTCTTTCATCGGGATTTGATGAAAACCAGATGCTAAATCTAGTGTTGTAAAATATTTGTTGTTCCCTAAATTTGCCAAAACTGTTGAAGTATCGGGTATAGGATAACGATCATTGATAGTTTTTGCGTTGAGTTTCCTATAATCAATTACCATTCTGTACTTTTTTTCTTTCGAGGCGTCAGCTTTATTCGGAACAATCCATACTGGTGAATTGTATGGAGATCTAGATGGTCTTATAATCCCATCCTTAAGAAGTTTATCCAGTTGTTTTGAGATTTCTGTTCTTAATGCTTGTGGATAAGGGTATGTTTTACTATATATAGGTGTTTCATCATTTGTTCGGATATCAGCTTGCACTCTAGTAGTAAAAGGTAATTTCTCTTCAGTGGGTTGGAACAAATAAAGCCTGTATCCGCAATAATCGGGACACAGAAGTACGTCAGTAGCTCTGTAATGAATCGGTAAAATTGGCCAAATAATTGACTGAGAACTCTTTGGTGTATGTTTATCATTTGTGCCAAATTTCATAAAAATCGATGCATTACTTTTAACTGTGGATGAAAAACAAACAGACGTGGTTTTAAGCATTTTGTACAATCATGACCAATTTTCATTCGCATAGTAGATGGTTCTTTTACGCTACAGTTCAAAGTTCTGTGATGATAATTATGAAATTTCGTTAGCAGTTATGATACTTATAGAGACACTTTCTTGCAAAATTTCATCAACTTTAATCAATTGGTTTGAAAGCTACTGGTGTTGATAGGGGTGAGTGTTAGTGAAAATGTTTCGTGTTTTTCATGTGCGATTTTTGCCTATTCATAACTTTTGAATTTCTCTGCCAATTTTCATGAAATTTTCACAGAAGTTAGTTTATTATGTGTATATTATGCCTGCAAAATTTAATGATTATTGGTATAGTACTTTCAATAGTACAATCGAAACAATAAAGGGTGCTTACTAATTGCTGTCTGAGAGGCTAAAATCACGTTAAGTCCCAAAACATGTTTCGGCTATAAAATTGTTGATAGTGCGTCGATTTTTTTGAAATTTTGCCCATGCAACAAATGTAGATTGAGAGGTTTGTGTTCAAAATTTCAGCCATTTCCTTTGCCAAATTCAAAAGTTACAGCGCTGACAAGCAAAACTAGGGGCTGTACAAAATTCAATGGCGCACATTTTACTCTTTCGTTGCTACAACAAAAAGTACTGCATTGATTCACATAAAATTTTGTCGGTGAAATGAACACATCTTAAGATGTTATTAGACATAATTTCAGCAATTTTAATGTATCTATTGCAGAGTTACAGCTGTGTTTCTGTGTCCCGAATATTGTGGATACAGGCTTTAAATTTAGTTTTTCAATATATCATTTAATCTTTGTTTTTCCTTAGTTATTAAATGATTATCTCTAACTTGGATCTGATTGATTTCCTGTACCGGTTGTTGGTAAAGAGGTATCACTTCATCTTTTACAGTTAGAGTCTTATTGGCGAGATCTAGAACTGCTCCTAACTCGTTCAATGTGTCATGGCCTAATATGGCATCAAATGATTTAAGTGGTTCCAAATGGTAAAATTTTATAATTTTGTCGTGATTAAAGATGTTCAAGGTGGAAATTGAGTTATTTTAATGGGTCCTCCTGCAGTGTGCACTGTGAATGGTCTCCTCATTAAGTATGAAAGTCGGCTAAGCCAACACATACTTTCCTTGCTAACATAATTTTTATTTGATCCTGTGTCGATTAGAATTCTTAATGTTTTCGGGGTCTTCTCGTTACCCTTGCGGTACTTGTAGTACATTTGGAAGTATGGTAACGAGGAAGTCATCCTAAAAAAATTAGTTCAATTTTGCTTTCGTTACTTTCTTCGGGGATCGGTTCTGGAACGGTTTCTTCTTCTTCGGGATACTCTTCGGGAATGTATCCGTTATCGAAATAGTATTCCTGATCTTCGAGGTGATAAAAGTTTTCAGGATATTCAAAATATTCTGGATCTTCTTCGGTTGCGATATTGTTTAATCGGGGGCGTTTCAACGGATGTCTGAAGGAGTTTTGGGGCCTGTTGCTGTAATTGATTTGTCCGCTTCTAATGGATGAATCAACTTCCATAGGCACTGGTTTGGGGTTTCTTACCGGGATTGGTGGTCCATTATTCCTGAAAGGCTGGTGTGAAAAGGGTTTTTCGGTTGTCTGAATGGTTGGTTTTGGAATTGTGGATTATTCCAGAAGGGTTGGAATGGTGGTTTTTGTGGGAAATTCTTTGGGTCTGGTCGATACATATAAGGATTTCTAAATGGTTGAGGGGGGAATCTCATTGGGATTCGTGGAGGTAAACGTGGAGGAATTCTTGGTTGATTTGGAATTTGGTTACGAGGTCCGTTGTAAACATGAGGTATATTAGGTTTAGTAAGTGACTTTCTAAACTCAATATTTTGGAATGTGATACAGTAAGCGTAGGCAGCTGCTAGCGAATCTGGACGGTAGTTTTTCAGAAATTTTCCAATGTCTTGGTCTAGTCCTCGCATAAATGCATCAATCGCCTTTTCGTTATACATGTCGATCATTGCTGATTTGGCCTCAGGGTGACTATACTTGTCATCTGTCTTAATCAGGTTTGCAATTAAGGAAAGGTATCTATTAACGTCATCGTAATAAATTTCTAATGATCTGCCTTTTTGATAGCAGTTCATCAATTGGTAATCGAGAGTTCCCAAATCTCTCTTTTCTCCGTAATATGTTTGTAAAGTTTTCTTGATTGAATGATGAAACTAGTGCATCGTTAGCTTCTCCTCTGATTTTTCTTCTGATGGTTTTACATATCATATGGAATTTATTTTGACGAGGTATCGTACTTGTTGCAGTTGTTTTATATAAATAGATCCAATCTTGAGCGTCAGTGATCCAAGAACTAAGTTCACTTGGATCGCCTGTGAAATTTGGTAAATTATTAACAATGTCTGGAATAGTCTCAATTGTATTTGGATCAATTGGATCATTGTTTGCGTCTAGTAGATGTAGCGGAGGATCGCTATAATCTTCGGTTTCATTAACATGATAGGCTTCTAGGGCATTAACCCTGTCAATTACGTTTTGTAGTGTTGCCATTGTTCCGTTCTCGTTTTTCCGTGTGGTCGCGACTTCACTACTGGTTCTAATCGTTAGTGAGTTTAGTCTGTCAATTAGGTTTTCCAGTTTGCTTTAGACACTTTTTTAAGATCTATGATCTTTTGTTTCGTGTAAGGGTTTGTATGATTTAAATTGGATTGTTTATTTAAACGCTTTTGACGAGCTATGCTCTTTTTATTAGCGTGTGTTTCAAAATTTTATTATATTTTCTTTGGATATTTGTTTTATCTTGTATTTTGGTTGTGCTTTTTAGCTTATTCACTTGTTATTCACTTTCACTTATACATATTTCTTTCTTTGCTGTGGGATAAAATTTCTTGTTAGTTTACTTACATTAGGAGCATCTTATCAGTGATTAGCTGTAAGATTGCGGGATCCGCCTGCTGGGTGCCAATAACAGTGGCGATGGTCCAGTGGTTGTTGCCGCGTGCTGGGGTGATGTTGGATCCTATTCTGCAGCTGGATCCGACCGGGTATCGATGAGGATGATCCAGTGGGAGCCCTTGGTGAGTGCCTCTCCTTCCCAGGAAAGTTCGTGTGGTTCCTTTTTACTCCGTCCGAGTAATTAGCTGTCCGGGTTACTTGGGCACGAAACGTCCGTGTATGCGGTCCAGATGAGTTTTCGGATTTTGTGATATTATGCTCAGCCTCACTCTGATTATCACTAAACCTTTACTTAACACACACAAGGGTCCCTATTCGGGCGCCAGAAAAAATATCCTTAAGCCGGAAGGGCTTTTTAAAAAGTTCACTTAGAGCTAGGCTCTTGATTTATTGAGTACTACTGAAGAACTGAGTGATGCTTGAGACCATGTCTCGTATTTATACTATGAACTGTGTTACAATTATTTTATTATTATGTTAATCGGAATCCCGTGTTGTGTCGAGCTGCTGCTGCGAGGTAGTGGTTTTACGATTATCGCTTCTCCGGAATGTTATGGCTGAGATGACCCGGCTGGGCGTAGGGTAATTGGATGATTGACGTCAGGCGTTGTTGCTTGGTGATACGGCGGCGCGTGTTGTCCATTGACTCGTGTTTCCCATAAATCTATTTATGCTTCGCGAAAAGTTGACTGTGCTGCATAGTTGACTTGTTACATAGGCGCGGTGTTAACTGAAGTTCGACCTACAAATGCTAAGACCATAATTTCTATGGAAATTCTTCAGAAATTTCTCATATACTAGGCCGTCTAAACTCAAAATGACGAACTTTCAAATAGGGTATCGCGCTACTTGGGCGGTGGTTTTCTTCGTCTGTTATTTTCGTCTGTTTTCCACTGTAACTCGGTCAATTTTGAACCGATTGACTTGAAATTTTGTACACGGGTAGATACTATACCTATCTCACCGCATTCCAAGAATTGTGTCAATTGGTTCAAGATTGACTGAGTTACAGTGGAAAACAGACGAATATAGAAGCCACCGCCCAAGTAGCGCGATTCCCTACTATAAACTAAACTACTCATTGCTTGTTCAATGCTAGTAAACGTCAAGTATTCAGTTTCGTGTCTTTTAAGTATGATCCAGTGGGCCCATTCCAATTTCAGGCTCAAACTAGGTACTAATGTCATTGATTATCTTATACAACATATTTGAAACGATTCAGGCTTCAATGTTGATTTAGCTTGTACACCTCCATTTAAGCGGCAACGATTGAAACCCTATCTTCTTCCGGTAGTTCTTGACGCCTTGACAGAGGTTATGTCAGGATCGTCGATCATTGATCCAGTAGAGCAGATTGAACATGGATAACGTTCCTGCTCACAAGGTTCCGGATGAAGTTAATGATTGGTTCAGCAACTGTCTCGTCAACGCCCTTCATCAATTTCTGCAGCCAACTGCAAAGCAACTCCTGGCCGGGTTCAGCTGAGGCCACGTATTCCGCCTCAGTGGAAGAAAGTGTTGGATTCTTCTGCTTTCGAGCATTCCAGGAAATCGGTCCTCCTAAGTGGATGATGAATCCCGAGTTAGATTTGCAGTCTTTGCGGTCTCCGGTCTAGTCAGTCTCAACGTGTGCTTCCAGTTGATCAGATCCCCCAAACTCCAGGTTCAAATCTACGGTTGAATTCAAGTACCGTAGCTTTGGTTTTCACAAAAAGAGCAATTATTTTTCTTAGTTATATGTTTCGAAAATTTTGTAAGGTACCAATAACAGACCCGACATAGCGACAAGCATAGGAACCTATCTGCTTTAGCCAACCAAAACGCTATCCGTTGTTATCATAGTTTTCCAATTAAGCATAAAAACACTCAAATATTCAATCATTAAACGTAAACTGCGGCCTGGTTTCAGCGATAAACACCACCCATTAAGAGCAACAATTCAAGAAACATGCTGTGAATTTAGGACAAGCTAATAAATACCTAGTAGACACAAGTGAAGCGAGTCATCCAAAATATTATACATGTACACACGTCTGTGAATATAGTTTTGAGCGTGCCGAAGAGATAATTTGCAAAATTAAACAGTATCTTCTGTATTTCTTTTATGTTTCAGTATGTAATTTTATTCCTAGTTTTCAAACACCGTTAGCTATTTTTTTCTTCTCCCATTTGCTCCGCTGTTACAGTACTCTCGAAGCCAGTAAGTGAAAATGGTTCGCAATAGGGAAAACAGTCAAAAGAAATATGTATAACCGACCTATTTCGTTGTGTACATAATCTGTACAGTATTTAATGAGGTTTTTTTTTAAGAAATGCATAAAAGAACAGTATCAATAAGGTGAAATTATTGTTGTGATTTTTAGAAGCAGACCGCTAGCGTATGAAATGATGATAGAAATGCAAATATATTGATACAATTATAAGAAATCGTCACCAACAAGTGATACCTACCATCTGATGGAGCAGAATAATTGGAAATCGGAAAATAAGCATGACATTCTTTTATCAAATCGGAAAAGATAAAAAATATTTTAAACAAACAAAGCAAAGACAACCGAGCATAAAATCGTAGAACATTTCGAATGTTTTATAACCGAATGGAAACAATAGGAAGGAAATTAAAATCGTAACTAGAAAAAACAACGTGGAAGCGTAGAATTTCAATCTCTAATCGGACCTAGACGCAAACAGATTTAGTGGAAATCAAAGAAACAATACGTACTGCAATAGTCCTGTAATCAAATTATCTAAACTACTAGGAAAAAAGTATTCATGCGCGCGGCTGATAGTTTTGACTGGAAACCGGATACATAGTAGCCCCAAGCGTGAGACGAATTCAACAAACAAAATCAACACTACAAATACTGTCTGTAATCACAACAACCTAAATCTAACAATAATTTGCAAACAATAAATCTGGAAACATGAGGCTCAATTGATGAAAAATGAAAATTCATGCGTGGTTCATTGTATGTAGAGAAATGTCCGTTTTATAGCGTGCTAAATTATGGCTCAAGACGAGCATGCTATGATTATAGCGCGCTATACTGCAGTTCGTGATGAACGTGTCTATCATAATCTGTTGAAGTGAACTGTGTGGGACACCATGCGTCCGCGTCAGCATCGTTTAGCAGGAACGTGCTTAGAATTGCGATACACTAAAACCTCTTTCTATGCATGTTATTCTCATGCACTTTTAATTTATGCACCTTTTTATACCCAGTATAAAAAGAGGAAAAGCGACTCAGATTCAATATTCTGCATAAGAATGTGGACTAAATCCACACTTTCGGCTCAGAACTAAACGATTAAACTAGCCGAGCTCCGGCCTTTTTCAACCGCGTCTTGAGTAGCAGGCAGTTTCCACACGAATGGATGAATACCACGTTTCAAGAGCGATAGTAGACTGTACGATGATTTGCCACACAGACTACAAAGCCCGACTAGCCAATCTAGGGATGCTCAGAATTCCCGTCTCTTCAGGCCTTATAGAGACTTACACTGGTTTACATTCGGCCATCCTGCTTATCTCCGCCCCGGAGATAGGCCTTACAGAAACCTCTCTTTAAACTAGATTATGTCTAACAAACAACTCATCATGGTCCGTCGTCTGCCAACTTAGTAACTCTCAAAGCACCGTTACTAAATGTCTTTATTGGGTCATTAATGGTTTGATCACTATAAGCACCCCGTTTAATAGTAACTCTCAAAGAACCGTTACTGTTTACACAAAGTATTTTTTGTCACAACAACTATTTAATAACTCTCAAAGAACCGATACTAAAGAGTCGTTGTCTGCTGAATGTTTTTATCTTTTATTTCAGCGAAATCATGTTAAATTCCACTTTCTTCAACACATGACATCGATCGAGAAATCCATTCCGCAATCATCAATAAAACTTCATGAACTCGGGTAACATATTTCTCATACGATATAAGGGAATGATCAGGGTAAACAGATTTCTTTTCCTTCATAACTTCCAATCAAAGCAGATATGTAACTATTAAAGACACATTTACTTCCAAATGAAAAGGTTTTATTTATTGTCATCCTTTCAATTCGTCGAATTCAATCCAATAGTTCGGGAAATTCGTAAGAGTTACTGTGAACAACAAAAAATGAACAAATAATTACTTTAAATCCTATAAGTGTTATTTCAGCTCATCCATACCTGTTTCAATGTTCGTTGATTTCGTTATCGTCTTCCTCGACATCAGGGAAATTATCTTCCGGAGGTTTTCCCCACAACTTGATCTTGTCGGCTGCATATACGGATTCGAACGGTTTTTGTGTTACTTGAGTAGCTGGCGTATCCTTGACCACGTACCGGTCGGCACCAAGAACCTTGTCAATCACATATGGTCCACGATATCGTGGCATCAGCTTCCGAGAACCACCATCTGCTGGAGGTTCGTATCGCAATAGTACCAAATCACCTACGTTGTATGATTGAGGAGCCTTGTGAGTAGCGTTGTAACGTTCAGCATGTTGCTCGGAGTAGCAGGTCATTCTCTGAAGAGCCTTTTGTCTTATTTCCGGAAGTAGCTCCTTTTCTTCAGCAAGATCTGCTTCATCATGTAATGCATTAAGAAGTTTGTTGCTCAATACATTTCTCGGGCGGTATCCAAACAGTAGAACTTGCGGACTCTCCCCAGTAGTTCGGTTTTTCATTGTGTTCATGGCCCATTGAACAGCTGGTAGATTCAAATCCCAATCACGCTCGTCCGAGTCCATGGAAAAACATT
The DNA here is from genome assembly GCF_035046485.1 of Aedes albopictus. Taxonomy (NCBI): domain Eukaryota; kingdom Metazoa; phylum Arthropoda; class Insecta; order Diptera; family Culicidae; genus Aedes; species Aedes albopictus. The sequence goes on from NC_085137.1 coordinate 234,649,700, forward strand.
TCAATGCGTTGGTGACATACTGAAAACACCTCTCTATTTGTCCGTTTCCTCTTGGTGTTTTGGCTGCTACTGGTGAGTGCTTAATATCCCTTTCCTCGCAAAATTCAGCAAACGATTTAGCCATGAAAGCGGCTCCTCTGTCGGTCACAAGTACCTTAGGCGTTCCGAAGTACTGTGAAATTTCTTTCAGAACTGAAACTACTCCAGACGTACTGCAAGTTTTCGTAGGGCGCAAAATAATGAATCTTGTGAAGGCATCGATGATACCAAGAACCTGAGTATTTTGCCTCTTACTTTTCGGAAAAGGGCCACAGTAGTCAGCATGGATTACCCAGAAAGGAATAGGCTGCTTCAGGTGAGTGTGAATTGTAATCCGAGTTTCATCGAGTCCTCGCTTGTTTGCTGCGCACTCAATGCAACATTTCACATACTGCCTAATAAAAGCGTTCATATTCTCGAACCAGAAGTCCTGATTTACCAACTCGGTTGTTTTATCTATTCCGGGATGTCCCATATCGTCGTGCAACGACTTGACGACATGAAAACGCACCTTAGTTGGTACAACGAATTTCAGGCCATTTGGTGTTACACGAAAAATGCGACCGTTAGCTTCTTTGTAATTTTTGATTATGTCCTTTTTGGCGTTAATAATCCCTCTAGCATTTTTTTCACCTTACAGATTTTACCATCTTGGAGTTGTAGTGCTGCTACCCAATCGAAGCTATCGACAGTTATAGCCATGACACGTTCAACTTCTCCAGCACAACGTATTACATTACGGCTAAGACTATCGACATGATTCATTTGCCGACCAGATCGGAACTTCAAGTCAAAGGAGAATTCTTGAATGGTGAGCCACCAACGAGCAATGCGAGGTTGAAGCTCCTTCTTGGCACGTGTTAGCGCCAAGAACTGGCAGTCGGTATAGACGGTGAAGTGCTTATTGAGCAAATAGTAGCGAAACTTTTTCAAGCTTTCAACCACTGCCAAGACCTCCAATTCGTAACTGTGGTATCGAGATTCAGGATCTGACGTAGCTCTGCTGTAATACATTACGGGCTGAGCCTCATTTTTCTCATTGACTTGTATGAGAATCCCTGCCAACCCGAAACTGCTTGCGTCACAGTGAACTTCATGTTCGAGAGTAGGATCATAAAGAGCCAGTACTGGTCGTCTAGTCAGGGCAAATTTAAGACTTTCAAATGCACTCTGTTCGGCTTTTCCCCAAACATAGGGAACCTTTCCTGTAAGCCTGGTGAGAGGAGCTGCAATTTGACCGTAATTTTGGACAAAACGGCGGAAATATCCCGTGAGACCTAAAAATTGCCTTACACCTCGTGCATCTTCGGGGACAGGAAACTTGTCTACGGCCTCAGTTTTGGTTTGCCCAGGTGACACACATCCCTCCGTGACGACATGGCCCAGATATTCCAAAGATGTTTTGAAAAATTCGCACTTACCGACCTTGAGCGTCATTCCGGACTTTGACACCTCGATGAGAAACCGTTCCAGTAGGGCCAAATTTTCTTCTTCCGTCTCGGTGGCAATCAGAACATCGTCAAAGTAGAACGAAATGCCTTCCTCTTTGAGCGGCTCAATAATTTTACTCATCGTTCTACAAAACACGCTGACGGAATTTGAAAGGCCAAAAGGTACACGCTTGAATTGGTATTGTCCATCCGGTGTAACGAAGGCAGTGTATTTTCGCGAATCTTCAGCAACGCCGATTTGGAAGTATCCATTCATCATATCCAATAAAGTGAATACACGCTTACCACTCAGGTTGTTGATCTCTTCTTCAACGAGATTGGTGGGGAAATGTTCCTTTTGGATGATAGAGTTGAGCATACGGTAATCCACGCACATTCGATAACCACCAGTCCTTTTTGGTACGATTACTACTGGGCTAGCATACTCGGACGTTGAAACTTCTATAATGTCATTCTCGAGAAGGTCCTTTATTTCATCCTGCAAGTATTTTCGTTGTCCGTATGCTACCCTGTAGGGGACATGTCTAACCACCTTATCCTCCTTCAGCGTAATGTGCATTGTTTCAATATCCGTATAACCAATCTCCTTCAGATTCACTGCGAAACAGGAGCGATATCGATTCACTAGGTTCACCAGCTGTAATTTTGCGTTCTCCGAAGAAGGTCCAATATTCAAATCGGCAATAGTCAATGGTATTGTAGTGCTATGGTTACTTGATGCTTCTACATTCAGGACCGTTGGCTTATCACATCGGATGGCGAGTGCGTCCGTTGTTTTCAATACTGTTGTGAACGAGCATTCGTGAACCCCATGATCGGCTCGGCTCGTGTCTATCACGACGACGGATAGACGACGACCGCCGCCGCCGCCGACGACGACGACGACGACGATGACGAACATACAGCACAACAGAACGCCATCATCTGCAACAGCAGCAAGATGCTGCCCGCGCGCGCTCTCCGCGATACTTTTAATGTGTAATTAATTGTAGTATTGTGAACTCTGTAAATAGTCCGTGTAAATATATTGTGCATGTTTTTATTATGTAATGTCCGGTTGTGAAGTGTTTTATTCGGCCACATAAGTACATTTCCCCGGATATGAAAGTGGCGACGAGATTTAGCAGTCGGTTGTGAAAGCGCACTACCGACTCAACGTAAGCCTACGCGGGAGGGAAGATGGACGAATTGGCATCATCATCGTCGCACAGCAGAACCTGGCAGGAGTCGGACATCGCCAATGTCCTCCTGCAGGAGCACGGGTTTGCTTCCGAATGATAATCATTCATCCCCATCATCTAACGCCATCACCGAATTTGGCAACCCAGTGTAAGTCCAGTGGGAGTCCGAACGCACAGTCAGCGTCCTCCCATGGCAGCACGGTTCGATTCGGAGGATGGGTATTCCCTTCAGCATTGACCAAAGGAATTGGCAATCAACGTCCATCAGGAGTGGTACATTGTTAGCCGTGTCCTCCAATGGCAGCACGATTCGTTCCTGAAGTCGTTTGCTCCCCGTTATCCGTCAGCACCGCACCATTCGGACTATGCAGTCAAGCAGGAGTCTGATGTCTCACACAAAGCATCCTCTTGCATCACCATTCTTCATTCATCCAGAAGATGGCCGCTTCTCAACACAAACAGGAGCCAACACCATTCGAATCGCACAGCCCAGCAGAAGTCGGATACCACACAGCCAGTGTCCTTCTGCATCAGTTCGGGTTCGATTGCGAATGTGCGCAGCGTCATCGGATGCAACCGGTCTGGTCATTCAGCTGCGACTGGTAGTTCTTCACCTACCCCAGACGGTCAGCATCCTGCGGCTGCGCGGCGTCCTTTTTAATGCAGCAACCAACCATCGGCAGCATCAGTCAAGACTTTCTTCGTCGCATGAAGAAGTGCTTCTTGATTCCAGGTTCGTCATATTAAAAGGGGGAGATGTTGTGAACGAGCATTCGTGAACCCCATGATCGGCTCGGCTCGTGTCTATCACGACGACGGATAGACGACGACCGCCGCCGCCGCCGACGACGACGACGACGACGATGACGAACATACAGCACAACAGAACGCCATCATCTGCAACAGCAGCAAGATGCTGCCCGCGCGCGCTCTCCGCGATACTTTTAATGTGTAATTAATTGTAGTATTGTGAACTCTGTAAATAGTCCGTGTAAATATATTGTGCATGTTTTTATTATGTAATGTCCGGTTGTGAAGTGTTTTATTCGGCCACATAAGTACATTTCCCCGGATATGAAAAATACACTCACTCCTTCTCGGCCAAAGAAATCGTCCCCTACTAGCAAGTCATGCTGCATCACGTCATCGGGAACTACCAAAATCCTTAGCTTATTGACGAATCCGTCCACTTCGATAGTTTCTGTCACTGCTCCAATTGTTGTGCAGACACCACCGGCGAATCCCTTCAGTAATGACTTCTCGTTTTCAATATCCAATGCCAACTTTTTCGCAATTTGTTCTTTCAAAAGCGTTCTCTCACTACCTAAATCAACGAAAGCAGTGACCCGAACGCCTTTGACATTGGCAATCTTCGAATAAACCACTTTATTTACATGGTGGCGCGGTTGGATACCACCTCGGAACGAAAATCCTTGCGCTGAGGGCATTTACGTGCTAGATGCTCCTCAGACCGACAAATGAAACACTGGCGTTTTTGATTCAATGGGGTTGTCGCGGTTGCCTTCGATGGACCGGGCTGCTGCTCCATTCGCACAGGAGCCGCGCTGCGTACAGCAGTGGCAGTACGATTGACGTCCATCGACTTCCTGGCATCGAGTGATTTCCGGCCTGGAGTTTTGTTGGTTGCATATCGCCCAGCAGCTTCAGTATCTCGCTTCTCGATATCCTTCGTTGCTCGCTCCACCCGGATAAGCGCGTTCAGAAACTGCGGCAAGGTGACAGCGGGGTCCTGCGCCATGACGGCTCGAGTCGATGCATATGGTAGGCCCTTAATCAGATAATGCTTGATCAGGTCATCCGACAGCCTTATCTTTCGCCCCAGAGCCACCGTTTCGTGGAAATATGCTTCCACCGATTGGTCCGGCTTCCTCTTCAAGTTGAGAAGTCTCTTGTGAATTCCAGCGGTGTCGACGACGGTTGGAAAATTTTCCAACAGCCTCTCTCTGAAAATCTGCCAGTTGCGTAGCTCCTGCTTGCACCCATCAAACCAAAACTTTGCAGGGCCTTTCAGTCGCATGCAGGCATACAACAGGGTTCGTCGTTGGTCCCAGCCAAAAATTTCGGCCATCGAGTCAATTTCGTTGAGCCAGTCTTCGGTAGACTGGCCGCGATTGGTGTCAGGATCGAATTCGGATATTATGGCCTCCACCTCATTTGACCGCATCGCGAGACCTGCATCATTATCGTCTGCATCAGCGGCACGTCTCGGTCGGCGATCATAATCAACACGCAATCGGTTCATAGTGACTGCCTGCTGTTGGAAAATATGCGAAATATACTATCGTGTCCCACATGATCGAAATTAGCACTTACCAATAACGAGAAGCAAGTTGTGGAAAAAGGTGAAGCGAAACTTGTTACTGGCAATGGTCAAAAGAACGCTGGAAAAATTAACACAATTTTCTTTCGAGTGTGTACATTAGATTGATTATTTTTATAGCTTACAGCGAACTTTACACAGAGATCTGTTTCTGGCACACTAGCACTGTAAATATTCTTTTTACGATCTAAATTTCCAATTTAATTTCAGAGCGTCAATCGGGGCGTCTGTACGATGGTAGAAAAATTTCAACAATGGCGGCTTTTTCTGCAGTTGCAGCCACTTGCTTTGTCAGTCACACACACAATCTTTGTTCTCAAATTCGACATCGCATTCTGATATCTCGTACATGACGCATACACTCTTGACATTCAGGGGCGCCCACTCACATACACACACATACGCACACTCGTCAATAATGTGAATATGAGTACAGAAAGTTCACTCGAAGGTTCATGCATGTTTCTTCGTATGCGCACCGGAAATCAATACAGGCGCTATCGTCTGTACTTTTCTCGCACCTATACGGCGCAACGCTATGTCGCGAACATGTCACAAAGTTTTTTCTCATGCCCAGTTGAACCGACTACTATTACAGAATACTCACCAAAGATGGAATAGATTCTTAACCAACAATCACTTTTACCTACTGCTGGCCGTAGTTCCTTCAGGCGATCAGGTGTTAAAATCCCACTTCTGAAATGTGGACTAAATCCACACTTTCGGCTCAGAACTAAACGATTAAACTAGCCGAGCTCCGGCCTTTTTCAACCGCGTCTTGAGTAGCAGGCAGTTTCCACACGAATGGATGAATACCACGTTTCAAGAGCGATAGTAGACTGTACGATGATTTGCCACACAGACTACAAAGCCCGACTAGCCAATCTAGGGATGCTCAGAATTCCCGTCTCTTCAGGCCTTATAGAGACTTACACTGGTTTACAAGAATAATTTAAAATGGCGAGAAGTATTGCGAAGGTTACAGGAAGGTTAGTTTTCGGGGGTTTCGGTTCGCGTTGCATTGGGTCCGAGGGTGTTTCAAGGGATCTTGGAGGCATTTCAGGAAGTTTCAGTGGATTTTCAGAGACCTCATCACAGTATCTGACACTGTGCTGGAGTATACATTTTCCTTCACAGAGTTGCTCAGAATTTCTCTGGATTGCTCCCGTGTTTACAAAACAATATTGCCCGATATCTCGCCATTCTTGCAGTTTTTCAACAAATTTCGTCGATCATTGGGGAAAAGAGTTACTCAGAATTTCTCAGAGATGCTCTCGTTTGCACAGTGTCTTGCCCCTAGACCTCCGCAATCCTATGACCATGCCCTTGAAATCATCATAATTAATTTAAAATGGCTCTGAAACCCATTTGGACGCCTTTCATAGGGTCCATATACCCCCTGAAACGCACCTGAAACCCCCTTGAAACGCCCCTGAAATGCTATCAAACGCCCCTAAAATCTCTAGGAACGCCCTTAAAATGTTCCTGTACCACCCTGAAACTCTCTTAAATGAGTCTGACATACCTTGAAACGCCTTTCAAACCCCTTGCAACGCCCCGTAATGGCTCATGAGATCTCTTGAATTGCCCTTAAAGTCCCTTGAAATGTCCCTGAAGCCCCCTTAATACTATTGAAATGCTCCTGATATCTCCATAATTCCATTAAAACGCCAACAAATCTTATGCTAATCTCCAAGCGGCAGACAGAAGTGATCACCGGTGTGGCACCGGAAGCATCAACTGGACGTGTCATGTTGGAGAAAGATCGGAAGTTACCTCGGCTGTTTAACGAAACGTAGGGCGTCGCGGAAGTTCTCACCGGAGTGGCTCCGGTAGCAGAAACCGATAAGGCCAAGTTCGAGCCAGAGGGGGAAGCAAGACTCACGAGGGCAAGGTGTTGAGTTGATCGTCGGAGGTTTTGCGGATCCAGTGGAACCTCAGGAATCCAACAACAAATCCAGTGACGAAGGGAAGTTCTCGCTGTTCGCGGAGGTCGCCGGTTGGTCGATTGAGAGGGGGTGTTGACATAGTAGGCAATCGCCCCTGTCCTGAGGGGTTAGTTACACCCTTGACAACCATAGTTGTTATTTTTTCCTAACAGTCAGTTCTTAACTAGACTCCGACCAGTGTGGTCGTTAATAAAGTGCTACGAAACTATCCGTGTCCGTTTCATTCCGAAGCTCCCACTTCAAGACTCCATAATCCCATTAAAACGCCAATAACAGTACGCTCTTAAAAGGCTTCGTGGCCGAGTGGTTAGCGGCGTCAGTCGTTCAGGTTTCTCGTAAGTCTCGGAGTGTGGGTTCGATTCCCGCTCCAGTGAAACTGAAAATTCTCCACTGGGCCACTGGGTGTTATATGTGTTTTCCGTTCTCGAATGTTAGTAATGTTCAGTCTGTAGAGGCCGCAAGGTCGAAGACGGTGTAATTGTCTTTTTTTTAATGCCCCTGAAGCCCCTTTTTTGGGCTCTCTGTGAACTTTCTGGAAACCCTCTTAGCCCAACCTCAATTGCCCAGGAGCAAGACCTGTTCTCGCGAACTAGATTCCCTCATTGAAATCCCACCTTAATTTATGCATAAATTTCCCTCTTTTTATGTCTTTTTTAGTATTTTGTGCACATTTTTAATTTTAATGCAGTCCCAGCCACGTGCATAAAAAGAGGTTCCAGTGTATCTCTACTTGGTTTTGAACTATTGACAAAAAACTACCAAAAATCAGCATTATTGATGCGATCGTCGAATCCAAGATCCACGAGCTTGGCGTCACTTCTCATCGCCTTTAAGACCTCCGAGAGCCTCCGAGTACTTAGCCTCTCCTGTCTTAATGGTGAGCACGTCACCCTAGTTTCGCTTGGCACCTGCCCTCCTACCTTTCCTGAGCCTGGTGTCCCTGCGCTCAAGTTCCTTCATCGTCTTTTTCCTGTCCACTATGGTTCAGAGGCCTCCTTCCCATTTGCGAAACTTTAGGCATTGTACATTTAAGCTTGAGGGATGCAAAGAGCTCGCACCGATGAGGGTAGAATGGAGCGAAGTGAGGCCTACAGGGTGATAAACTGGCACTGAACAAAGTGATTAAGGCGCGAAAGCGGGCGTGCTTCGAAAATTTCTGCCAGACAACCTCTTGGGGTGATGCCTACAGAGCAGTCATGGCCAAAACGAAGGGTGCGTCAGCACCCCAGAACGATCCCCCAAGATGCTGCAGAAGATCATGGAAACGTTATTCCTGTGCCACGATACAAGACTATGGCCCCGCGTTCCCTATGGCCAAACCGGCCAAAGCGAGGTCGCCCCGATAACGAACAACGAGCTCATCGCAATAGCGAAATCGCTTAAGTTGAACAAGGGTCCGAACGATATCCCGACAGTAACGGCCATCGAGGCTAGCCCTCTGACATGTTAAGAATAGCTATGCAGATGTGCCCGGACAGAGGCGAATTTCCGGAGAGGTGGGAAAGGCAAAGATTTTTTCTATTGCCCAAACCCGGGAAGCAACCTGGTGACCCGTCGGCTTACATACCTATCTTCCTTCTGCAGATACACCGCCGGGGAACTGTTTGAACGGATCATTTTGTCGAGGCTGATAGTCTATACCGAGAAACCCTATGACTCTGGTCTGTCGGATAACCAGAAGGACGGTGGACGCTATTAGGGCTGTAACCAAAACGGCCGAGATAGCGCCCCTAAAGAAGCGTACGGAAATGCGCTAATAGTTAGTTGCGTCCACTACTGGGAGGCTCTGTAGAGCTTTTTGGTGTGGAGGATAGTGGCGGGTAATATTAAAAAAAAAAAATACGCGGTCGTCAAGCTGAATGTAAAGTATGCGTTCAACAGCGTCAGCTGCGCCGCCATCGAGTACGCCATACACCACCTAAGAGTCCCGATTAGCCTATGCCGAATACTGGAGAGCTACTTCCTGAAAAGGGTGCTAATCTACGACACCGAGGAAGGCTAGATGAGCTACAACATCAACGTGGGGATACCTCAGGGCTCCATCCTGGGCCCGGTACTATGGAACGCGGCGTATGATGGCGTATATAGGCTCATACTTCTATCGGGCGTAAAGCTGGTCGGCTTTGCCGATGCTATTACCCTCGTGGTATACGGCGAGTCGATAGAGGAAGTGGAACTGACAGCAACGCACGCAATTGGCATAGTGTAGGACTGGATGAAGTCGAGACATTTGGCACTCGCGCACCACAAAACGGAGATGGTGGTGGTAAACAACCGCAAGTCTGAACAACAGGCAGTTGTCACCACAGGCGGGTGCACGATCAACCCTAAATGCTCACTGAAACATTTGGAAGTTATGATCGACAATAAGCTGAAATTGGGAAGTCACGTGGAATATGCCTGCAAAAGGCAAGCATGGTGATATTCGCATTGTCAAAGATAACGTCAAATAGCTCGGCAATAGTCTCGAGTAAGCGTACACAGTTAGAAAAAAATCACCGACTACGGTAATATTTTACCGAAATCTCAACCGTTAAGTTTGTTTTACAGGAAAAAAATCGGTAAAGGTAGCAACTTTTACCGAAATTCGTTGGAGTTTGACAGATAAACGATAACATTTTACCGAAATTTTGTATTTTTTTTACAAAATTTCGTTAAAACCCCGTTACCGCTCAGCGGTTGAGATTTCGGTAAAAATTACCGAGCGCGATTAGCTGTGTAAACTGCTCGCGACAGTAGCGGTCTTCATACTACAACTACGGTATGGCGCCGCTGCATGGTAAAATGTGCTAGTGGTGAACCGAAATGTGTAGCGGCTTTAGAGTACCCACAGGCCTTAGGGTGGTCATCACATACCGCACGGTCTCAAAGGACATGGTATGTGTGCTAGCGGGAATGATGCCCATAGCACTAGTGGTGACAAAGGACGAAGAGTGCTTCGAGCGACGCGGCGGCGGCACAAGAGGCGCATGACAGATCGCCTGAACCTCGTCTATGCTGAAGTGGCAGAGGGAATGGGATTCCTCCAGCAAGGGTAGATGGACACACAGGCTCATACGGAGCGTGTCTAAATGGACGAGCGGCCCAATGGCGAGGTGAACTTTCACTTGACACAATTTATGTCAGGCCAGGGGTACTTCAAGTGGTATCTGCACAAATTCGGACATGCAGGCTCCCCGGCATGCTCAGAATGTACAGACTGCGACGAGGCCGCGGAGCATGTGCTATTTGAATGCCCACGCTTCGTGGAGCAAAGGTCGAGTATGCAGGAGATATGCGGTAGAGATATCACTCCGGACAACATTATTTAAAGGACGAGGGCGGACAAGTGGGATTTCGTTACTTCCACGGTCTCCTGAATCGTACTTGAACTACAGAGAAAATAGGGGGCTGACCAACAGCAAGTTCAGTTGGCCTCTCTTCCCACCCGAGCGTTCGGGTACAACGGGTAGTCTACAGTACTAGCCAGGACCCAAGCTTCCAGGGGAGAGAGGAGGACAGCTTAAGGCAGTAGTTGGTGGAATGCTTACCAATAGAGAGTAGTCATGTACGGTCTCCCTTTCTCGAAGTCATCCCTAACGGGCGTACCGCGAAGGTAAGGAAGAGAGAAAATGAGTTTTTAGTGAGTCGAAACCTGCATAACCCGAGGAACCTATTCTTGGGTATCTGATCACCAGATTTTCTCATTCTATAAAAAAAAGAGTCCTTTAGGCACCTCCAGCTCCAAAGACGAACGCGATTGTTATGCATTACAGCCAGCGCGATCGTTTTTGTAGTTGGGGGTGCCGAAAGCGCTATAGTTTGGCCAATGGTCCTCCTCTTGGCCCGCCTTAACCTTTGATGGCTGAGGATCTACCCGCTGATTGCTTCGCCATATCTTTATCTTGACGAAGTTCGACTTCGAGGACGCAAAGTTAACGATGGATGCGAATGGGACAACTAAGCGTAGAACGACAGAGCAGTGCTCGAGAAAAATCAAGGCGATTTTTTTTTTGTAAAACTACTATGCACATTGAATCGACAGTATATTTATTGAACAATTTACAAATCAGATCATTGGCAGTGATTTCGAATCTTTGTTCTTTTCGGTAGTGAATGCGGAATGAGTGTGTGCGTATCTTAAAACCTAAATCCAATCTACACTTTTACAACTAAGTCGCGGATGTTCGATGGTAGATTCCCCTCCTGACTTATGATGTTATTCAGTCCTTTGTAGTTACGTTCTTACCTAAGCTTAGCCTAATTCCCCTTTGAATTATTCTAGCTTTTGTGTGTGCATTTCTAATCTTAGCTTACTTTCTTACAAATAATACATATCTTACATATTTTAGGAATACTTTTTGCATTTGCAAAAATATCTAGCGTCATCCGATGCATGTCCAAATAATCATGTCCTTTTATAACGTTTAAGCAAATTGTCTAGATAACTATCGCTTCAATACTATTTAAAGCAGACGGGTCCAACTTGGAAGCCGAACGCCTGTTGCGGTTGACCGTAGTCCACCGGATAGAAATCAATGATGGGAAGATACTGCAGTTTGGTCGTCCGAATTTCAAAAACCGTTTCGCTTTTGCTCTTGCCAGTTTTGCAGCCATCCACCAAAACATTCGGTCGCAATTTGGAGTTCTCGTAACCGATGTCGATCTCGTTGTCGCCCATGAAGCGAATCGCATCGTCATGGTTCTGCTCTTGATTGCTGTACCAGGCGACACTGTTCATGCAAGTGTACGTAAAGTTCTGGTATGCGCCTTCTGAGAGTAACCGCAAGAAGGTCATCTGAACAACTCCAACTGTTTCGTAGGAAATCTGAAATGCAAAATGAGTAATAAATGGTATGGTAAATAAGTCTTTAAATCTCCCAAGTTACCCTAAAGCCGCCTCTGAGATTTGAATACCAATCGGTCTTGTCGTTTTCCTTCCTCCACGGAATGTTCGGCATCTGGGAACTGTGCAAATCTGGGAAAACGCACGTTTCTCCTTCTGCAGTCATGTTGCAATAGACGTAGACGGCATCATCCGCCATGCCCAGATTTGGATCGATCCAGTACCAACCTGTTAGGTAAGCGTATAAGTCAGGAAGAAACGACTTCAACGTCTTTCTGATTTATCTACTTACCATCCTTGAACTGTGGGTGCCCGTAATGTAAATCTCGGCAAGTTCTGCCGGGGTTCTCTCTGGTACCTACAGGTTTCCTAATTCGATCCAACTCCTGTCGCATAGAATAGATAGAACTGTACATATCCAAAAACTTTGGACCTAGATCATCTTTGGTCTTTTTCTTCTTTTTCTTTTTCTTAGGCTCAATCTTCAGTAGCTCTTCGTCGAAGTCGTCCTCTTCTTCTGGAATGTCCTCAGCTTCTCGTTTCATTCGGTCTTCACCTTTTGTCATACTGAATTCACTCATCCTGAACAACAGTTCTGGTGGAATCAGAGGGGCATCAGCTGGAGGACCCGGTGGACCGGGAGGTCCTGGTGGCCCCGCTTCTCCTTTTAGACCAGCAACGCCATCTGACCCTTTCGGACCTAATGGTCCCTCATTACCTGGAGGACCTTGTGGACCGTCGTTGCCCTTCAACCCGATTGGACCAACTGGTCCGGCGGGACCTTTCGGACCATCTGGACCTGCATTTCCTCTGACTCCTTTATCACCTTTCTCTCCAGTATCGCCTTTCAAACCAACCATACCAAGTTCACCTCTGTGTCCTTTCAAACCTCGACGGCCTCGGTCACCCTTTTGACCCTTTGAACCAGTTTCGCCAATTTTTCCAGGTGGTCCCGATTCTCCAGGCTTTCCAACAGGTCCAATTTCTCCCTGGAAAGTGTATTCCAATGTACCAATATTCGAATAAAACCCAGTTTTTTGTTTTACTTACGGAAGCACCTGGTGACCCACGCAGCCCTGGTAGACCTTGGGCTCCTGGCATGCCCTGAGGACCAACCAAGCCAGGGTTACCGATCGGACCTGGCAATCCCCGATCTCCTTTCTCCCCTGATGGACCAACTGATCCTTGTAATCCTGCTGGGCCTTCTGGTCCCATTTTTCCTGGTGGCCCCACTTCACCTGGTATGCCTTGCGGACCTGGATCTCCAGGTTGTCCCGGTTCGCCTGATTCCAACAATTTAATCAATGCATTTAGAAAACATCATACTGAACAAATTTTACCTTGCTTTCCGTCGTCTCCATCTTTTCCGGTGTCGCCCTTAGGTCCCACTACGCCAGGCTCTCCAGGATTACCAGGAAAACCAGGAGATCCGACCACACCTTTCGGTCCTTCAGGCCCTGCAGGACCTCTCTTGCCGGGTGGCCCAGGGGGTCCACTTTTACCTTCTTCGCCTTTTGGTCCCGGAGCTCCTTTATCGCCATCCTTGCCTTCCGGTCCATCTGGACCTGGAGGTCCCTGCGATCCCGGTTCACCAATTAAACCTTTTCCGTTGGAAAATTAGATATTAATTAGAAATCACACTCCGCCACACTTTATTGCATACCTTGGGGTCCTGGTGGACCAGTGGCTCCCGGTGCACCTTCAGCTCCTCTTGGGCCGCGTCGACCAGGTTCTCCGGGAGGACCAATAGACCCGACAGGTCCAACAAGTCCGTCATCGCCACGGTCGCCCTTGATTCCGGATGGTCCAGGCATTCCTTGTGCGCCTGCTGGACCTGGCGGACCAGGAAGACCCGTTGGACCGTCTTCTCCCTTCGAGCCTGCACGACCCATTTCTCCTGGTGGTCCTTTCTCGCCAGGAGGTCCAATTGCACCTGGTTCACCACGGCTTCCTTGAGCACCCGGTGATCCAACCGGACCCTTAAAAAGTAAATGTTTTATTAAGTGCCACTATAAGTATTCGAGATCACTTACAGCTTCACCCTGAGATCCCTTGAAACCTTTCTCTCCAGGAGGTCCAATATCTCCTTTATCTCCATCCTCGCCGGGTGAACCTTGTGGTCCTGGAGGGCCAGTTAAACCTCGCTGTCCAGGCAGTCCATCACGCCCAATAGGTCCAATCAGTCCCATTTCACCTCTTTCGCCTTTCAATCCCGATGGACCAGTGGGTCCTGGTGGGCCCCTTCGTCCTTCCGGCCCGGGTGGTCCTTCTTTTCCTGGTTCACCTGGCTGTCCTTTGTCACCAACTGGCCCCGCTAAACCTGGCACGCCGAGTTCTCCTTTCAGTCCCGGAAGACCCTGCATGCAAATGCGACTTTATGGAATTGTTCTGGTTGTTAGCTTATTTTCAACTTACCGGCATTCCCATCATTCCTCGCTCTCCGGGGAATCCGGGCAGACCCTGCCCGCCTGGGGGTCCATTTTTACCTGGCGGTCCAGGTGGACCAACTTGGCCTTCTTTACCACTATCACCCGGGACACCGGGTTCTCCTGGCATTCCTGGTAATCCTGGTATACCGGGTTCGCCAACTGGACCAGGTTCTCCGGTAGATCCTTGTGGACCAATGACACCTGGATTCCCAGTGGGACCTGGATTGCCGCTTTCACCCTATAAAGATAGTTAACTCTTGGATACAGTTGTTAAAAAGTAACTATTACAATTTTTATACCGGAGGACCTCGTTCTCCCGGGGTACCTTGAGGACCATCTTTGCCGTTGTTGCCTGGTGGACCAGGAAGACCTATGAAACCACGTGGTCCTTCCATGCCTTGAGGGCCCATTTCTCCCTGCGGTCCTGAGGATCCTGGTTGTCCGGTATCACCTTTAGGTCCCGTATTTCCATCCGCTCCTCGTCGACCACGGGCTCCCCGGAAACCTCTAGGCCCCACTTCACCTCGCTCTCCTTGAAGTCCAGTGTTTCCCTAGTGGTATAGAAGGTTTTCATTGAACTGTCATATTTATCGAACATTCGTTAAACTGCTTACCCTCTCACCCTTATCGCCAGCTAGTCCAGAAATGCCCACAATTCCTTTATCACCCTTGTCGCCTGTCGGTCCAGGATATCCGGCAAACCCTTGAACACCTTGTTTACCCTTTTCGCCTGTCAATCCCATCTGGCCAGTTTCTCCACGGGGTCCTTCAAATCCCTTCGGCCCTTCAGGTCCTTCAATTCCAGCAGTGCCTATGGGGCCAGTTAAACCTCTCTCACCCGGTGGACCCATGTCACCCTTTTCACCATCGTGGCCTTGTTCACCTTTATCCCCTTTGTCGCCTGGTGAGCCTCGTTCTCCATCGTCACCTTTTGGACCTCGGTTTCCAGGGAAGCCAATAGAACCTTGTACTCCTTGTGGACCAATGTCACCTTTAGGTCCACCGATGCCAGGGCTACCCTCGCGTCCTGGTGCACCATCTGCTCCAGGAAGTCCAGGAATTCCAGGCTTACCATGAGGACCTGCGATGCCTGGTGGTCCCATATTGCCTTGTGGTCCTGGAGGTCCTACTGGACCGATCGGGCCAGTTTGCCCTGGCGCTCCCGGCTGACCTTGTGGACCAGGGTTTCCTTTAACGCCTGGAAGGCCTTCTGTTCCTGGGATCCCTGGATTACCTGATGGACCTGGGAAGCCACGAGGTCCAGCAAAACCTCGTGGTCCTAATTCTCCAGGAAGGCCTGTAGAAATGAATCAAGGGATATTAGGAACTGAACTGAAACATTTGAATTTGTTACCACATACCAGGCAATCCCGGAGGTCCATCTTCTCCTTGAATTCCTTCATGTCCTTGTGTACCCTTTTCGCCAATGTTTCCATGTCGACCACGTTCACCCTTCTCGCCAACCATACCAGGGAGCCCAAGTGGACCTGGTTCGCCTTTGGAGCCTTGTAAGCCTACAGCTCCTCGCTCCCCATCCCTACCGGCTCGTCCCCGACGACCTTCACGGCCAGATGGTCCATGCGCTCCTCGTAGGCCTCGTGGTCCCTAGAGAGTGTGTGATAATATTTTAATTAACGAAAGAACCAACACATCCTAAATACTTACAGGTTCACCATGGTCTCCCGGTTCACCTTTCGTTCCCTCTGGGCCCGGAGGACCAACTGGACCAGGAACTCCCGTTAATCCCATTGGTCCATCCGCACCTCTCATTGCCATCATATGCTGAGACAGCATGGCACGGAATGCTTCCGCTTGGGAGTCTGGACCTTTCTCGTTGGCAGTTTGGCTTAGAGGAATCATGAAGACGTGACCTGGTTGACCGGGAGGTCCACTTTGGCCCGGTAGACCGTCTCGTCCAGGCTCACCTCTTGGTCCTGGTTCCCCTGGAGGTCCTCTGGGACCTATTATGGTTCGGTAACCAGTAATACTGTAGTTACCGGTGGGAGACGCTGGAAACGAAACCGAAGTGTCCTGAAATGGTTGAATGTTTATTTAAGAAGATCTTTTGCTTCATAGAAAAAGTTTAGCCTACATCAGGATCATGATCTTGTTCTACGGCCGGCGGAACTCCCCCAGGTCGATTATTACTTGAAGCTGACGAATCATATTCCGGATCTGGAAGTGGTAGAATAGGTCTCCTACTCGTCTGATCGACAGTTCCTGGTCTAGTTCGGTTGATTTCCACCCTATGCCATTCTGTATTGCTACGCTGTGTACTTGTACTAGTTTGGTGCTGCTCTACTTGTCTATCTTCTCCTTCCAACTCCAAGTTGTTATAGTATTCATCATCTTCTCCGATGACATCTAATCCGTCGGCATCTCCAGTAATATCTACGAATTCCCTTTGTCCTTCGAAGCTGTTGCCTGATGACCCCGAAGATGATACGACAAATTTGTTGACCTGATCTCTTGAGTTGCTGAAATCTTGACTATGGTGGTGTGACGACGATGAAGATCTGTTCTGTCCTGATACAGTTTGACTTGAATAACTATGTACGCTTGAAACCACAGTTCCAGATCCTTGGCTCATCCCTACACAGTCGGGTGCATATTTAGTACAGATGTGGAATGCCTCATCTGGGGTATCAGCAAACATGAATAACTGAAGGTCTCCCTGTAAGAGCAATTTAGCAGGTTAAACATCCCCTCATGTATATTTTATTTCACCTAAACTCACAGTAAAAAATCCATCATCCTCATTGAGCTGAACTCCTGTCAGAATCAACCCGTCCGTAGCTATGACTGAACCAGCCTCTCGCCTTAGCCTCCGCGTGACCTGCTCGTTGCAGTCCTTGATCAACGTAACGGAATCACCCTTGACGCTGACTCCCAACCGGTGCCACCGTTCGTCATCGATGCTAACTCCAAAACTGATCAGGCTTTCCTCCTCCGGGTTACCGTCCGTATCCTGATAGTACAAGGCAACTTCCATGCCGACCATCAGCATCAGAACCTCCTCGGAATCGGACGAATACACCGTGAACAGTGGAACCCGTACCAGATTGGGTGTCGCCTTGAGAACAACCAAGATGGAAAAATCCGATGGGAAGCCATTCGGGAACACCTGAGTCGTTCCTATGCTGAGCACCGTGTCCTGGTTCAGGTTGTATGCAGCTGCCGGGTAGGTTTGGTAGTCGTTGCGGGTTTCATTGCCACACATGCCCGACACCGGCGTGACGCCAGACGGAAGCCTAGGTAAGTCGAACTGTTCGATCAGGTCGACTAAGCCATCTGAAAAAAAAAAAAACATAAACCGCTCTTAAGGCGAAACTGGAAGCATTTTCTCATTTTTTCGGTTTTTGATTTTTTATTAAATAACAAAGCAATACTTTCAAAATCGGTTTTCGTACACATGTAGAGTATGGATCAAGGTATCTTCTGATTTTTTTTTTTGAGATGTAAAATGTTTTCCGTTTTTGCAGAAACCATTTTTTTGTGAAATTTTGTTCAAAAATGATTTCTGTAAAAACGAAAAACATTTTCCACTGCAAAAAAAATCAGAAGATACCTTGATCCATACTCTACATGTGCACGAAAACCGATTTTGAAAATATTGCTTCGTTATTTAATAAAAAATCAAAAACCAAAAAGTGAGGAAATGCTTCCAGTTTCGCCTTAAGCATGATTTTTAAAATTTTGGCTGAATAAGTTGTTATTTAGCTCAGCTATCATTGTTAGTTGGGTAGTTGGGTGTGAACAGCTTTCATCGTTATGGGCGATACGTAGAAACATATGATTTTTTTTGGAAGAAGAGGTCAGATATTTGAACGGGGTAAAACCAGCAAATCTGATACACGCCAGATCCCAAGTAACAATTCCATAGCTGATTGGTTTTGTTTGATTTTTATTAGGGTTTTATTACAGCAATAATTGGGTCTCCAGTCAGCCTAGTGGTTAAGGCTATGGATCACCAATCCGGAGATGGCGGGTTCGATTCCTGTTCCGGTCGGGAAAATTTTCTCGGCATAGTGTATCATTGCACTTGCTTCACAATATACAATTTCATTCAATGGCATGCAAAGAAAATCCTTCAACTAATAATTGTGGAAGTGCTGAAAGAACACTAAGTTGAAGCGAATCAGGCCAAGTCTCAGTTGAGACGTAAAACCATAAAGAAGAAGAAGAAGTACAACAATAATTGAAACTCTCAGTTTTATGACTACTTTTATGAACACCATTGATGAAGTGTTTTATAGTATACTTGAAAATATTCATAAAGCCAGATTTTAAGACTTAACAAAACTCTCCGATATGTAAACCTTCTGGCATTCATTATTACCACAATAAAACTCTTCAAACTCTCAACAGATGGCGATCCGTTCGATTAGTAACGACATCTGTTGGTGGAAAAGCAGAAACTACGACATTGCTAGGTTTATTGCGGTCATCATAAAAGTAAAGTTGGTTTCGGTTTGCTAATTAAGAAAAATAGTTAATTTTGCTCAAATAAGCAATGAATTGATAGTTTGCCACCATTTTCATAACAAGCTCACATAAATATTTTTTTTGTGATCCGAGATAGTTTTACTAAATTAACAAATTGATTTATTTCATTCCAAGATAATAATATTCGCCATTTTCGAAGCGCATTAATTTTATGATTCTGCAATCCCAATATTCACGGTAAAATTGAATGCGCATAAGCCTACCAACACAAAACTACTAAATTACTTTGAAATGATCGCTTTCTATTTACGAATGATGTATCCCCCTGAACTTTACGTGCCATCGAAGAACCTTCTCTGCATCTTGCGCTGTCATAGTTTTTGTTAAAAAAACAACAACAATCATCATAATCTCCTTTCAAGAATAGATTTTTTTCAACTTTTTTCTGGAAGATTAAGGATTTACTCGTGCATTATTTTGCTCCGATTTTTTTTATCAATGTCTACAAAACATTCATCAGAAATTATAGCTGAACTCTTTTGGTAATTACTCTTTTGAGGATTAACCTACAATATCCAGGTTCCTGTATGCGTCCATTTATCTTCCAATATTATTTGCTGGAGAAATTCCTCCAGAAATTTTAGAGTTTTTGAATTCCAGAAGGAATTCCTGTAAGAATTTCAGAAAATAAACCTGTACGAATTCCTGGATAAATTGTGGGAGGAATACCTAGTGAAATTTCTGAAGAGATCTCATGAGGAAATCCTAGAAGAAATCCTAGATAAATTTCTGGAGGATTCTTTAGAAAAAAAAATCTGGAGAAATTCCTGGAGGAATTCGGGACGGAATCCCTAGTAAAATTTCATAAGAAATCTCTTTAAAAATTCATTGAGGAAATCTTAGAGAAATTTGTGAAGGAATCCTTGGAGGAATGTCTGTAGAAACTTCTGAACAAATTCCTGGCGTAATTCCTGGAAGAATTCCTGGATTAGACCCTGCAGGAATTCCTGGAGAATTTCCTTGAGCAATTTTTTGGGTGAATTCTTGGAGCAATCTCTAGGAGAATTCCGGGCGAAATTCCTGAAGAAATTTCCAGAGGAATTATAGGAGGAATTGCTGACGAAATATCTGAAAAAAAAAAATCCCCTGAGATATTCCAGGAGGATTTCCTGAAAGAACCCTTGGAGGAATTCCCGGAGGTTTCCCTGGTGGAATCTCTGGGAATATCCCTTGAAAAATTCGTGGAGGAATCCCTGAAGTAGTTCCTGGAGGAATGTCTGGAGGAATCCCTGAAAATTTCCTCAACGTATTGCTGGAGAATTTCATGAAAGAATCTCTGTAGAAATCCCAAGAGGATTTTCAGGAGAAATTCCTGGACGAATTGCTGGCATAATTCCTGAAGGATTCCAGGAGTATTCCGGAAGAAATTCCTGGGGTTTGGGGGGGGGGGGGAGTTTGAGGGGAAATTCCTAGATAACATCCCGGAGGAATAAATGGAGGAGCTCCTAGTGGAATTCTTGTGGAAATTTCTGGAGGAATCTCTAGAGGAATTCTTGAAAGAATTACTGGATGAATATCTAAAGGAATCTCCAGAAGAATTCTGAGAGATTTCTGTTTCTATTTCTGTTATTTTTCTATTTCTTAAAGAATCCCTTGAGAGATTTCTGGAGGGATTTCTAGCGGAATTGCTGGTGGAGTTCCTGGAGAAATTCTCGAAGGAACTCTTGAAGGAATCCCTGGAGGTATCCTTGAAGAAATTTGTGAAGAAATCCCTAGAGGAATCCCTCAAAGAATTTCCTCAAATCTTCAAAGAATTTCCTGAAGAAATTTTTTATGGAGAAATCTCTGGCGGAATCTCGGGAGAAATTCCTGGAGAAATACTTAGAGGAATTGCTTACATAATTTCTGAAAGATGTCCAGGAGCAATTCCTGGAGAAGATCCTGGGGGAGTTTCTGATGAAATTACTGGGGTTATTCCTGGAGAAATTCCTGGATAAAATCCTGGAGGAATACCTGGAGGAGGTACTTAACTAGAGGTATCTCAGATGAATTTCTAGAGGAATTCTGGGAGATTTCTATTTCTGTTCTATTATTTTTCTATTTCTGATAAAATCGTGGAGGAATTTCTAGCGGAATTTCTAGCAGAATTTCTGGAGGAATTCTTGGATAAGTCCTCGAAGGATTGCCTGAAGGAATCGCTGAGGAAATCTTAGAAGAAGTTTGTAAAGTAGTCCCTGGGGGAATCCCTGAAGAATTACTGATGGTATTCCTCCAGGAATTTCCTGAAACAATTTATAAAGAAATCCCTAGAGGATTTCCAGGAAGAATCCTTAAAGGAATTTCTGGAGGATTTCCTGGAGGATTTCCTGAAGGAATCTTCTGAGGATTTCCTGGAGGAATCCCTGAAAAATTCCTGAGGGTATTCCTGGAGAATTTCCTGGAAGAATTTCTGAAAAAAATCTCCAGAAGAATTTCTGGGAAAATTCCTGGAGAAATTGTTGACATAATTTCTGAAGGATGTCCAGAAGCAATTCCTGAATCAATTCCTAGAGAAATTGCTGGAGGAATTCCTGAAGAAACTCCTGGGGTAATTCCTGAAGAATTTCCTGGAATAGTTCTTGGAGATATTCCTGGATAAAATCCTGAAGGAATGCCTGGAGGAATTGCTGGAGGTTCTCCTTTGGGAATTGCTGGCGGAATTCTTGAAGGAATCTATGGAGGAACTCCTTCGACAATTTCTGGAAGAATCTATAGAGGAGCACTGGGAGAAATTTTTGAAAAAATCCCCTGCGAAATTCACGGAAGAATTTCAAGAGAAATCTCTGGAGGAATTCCTGGAGAAATGCCTGGAAAAGCCCTAAAAAAAAATCCTGGACGAGTTTTTAGCGGAATTCCTAGAGAAATATCTGTAGCGATTCCTGGAAGGCAAACTGGAAGATTTCTTGGTAGAATTTCTGGAAAAATTCCAAAAGGTATTCCTAGAAAAAAATCCTGGAAGAATTTCTGAAGGAATCCCTGAAGGATATCCTGGAGTAACTCCTGGATGAATTGCTGACATAATTTATGATAGAGTTGATTAATTCCTGGTATAATTCCTGGAAGAATCCTTGAAAAATTCCTGAAGGTATTCCTGGAGAATATTCTAAAAGAATTTCTGAAGAAATCCCTAGAGGATTTCCTGGAAGAATCTTCGGAGAAACTTCTGCAGTATTTCCTGGAGGAATCTTCAAAGAATTTCCTGGAGAGATTCCATGGATAAATCTCTGAAGGAATCCCTCAAGCAATTCCTGATGTAATCTCGGGAGAAATTCCTGGAGAAATACCTAGAGGAATTGCTGACATAATTTCTGCAAGATGTCTAGGAGCAATTCCTAGCGAAATTCCTGGACAAATTCCTGGGGGAAATCCAGGAAGAGTACCTAGAGAAATTCCTAGAGGTATTCCTTTGGGAACTTCTGGAGGAATCTCTAGAAGAATTCTTGGAAGAATTACTGAATGAATTTCTAGAGGAATTCTGGTAGATTTCTATTTCGGTTCTATTATTTTTCTATTTCTAAAAAAAATCCCTTGAAAAAAAAACCTAGAGGAATTTCTAGCGGAATTTCTGAAGGAATTCTTGGATAAATCCTCGAAGGAATTCCTGAAGAAATCCTCGGGGGAATCCTAGAAAAAGTTTGTAAAGAAGTCCCTGGGGAAAACCCTGAAAAAATACTGATGGTATTCCTCCAGGACTTTCCTGGATGAATTTATGAAGAAATCCCTAGAGGATTTCCAGGAAGAATCTTTAGAGGAACTTCTGGGGGATTTCATGGAGGAATCCCTGAAAAATTCCTGAGGGTATTCCGAGAGAATTTCCTGGAAGAATTTCTGAAAAATCTCCAGAAGAATTTCTGCAAAAATTCCTGGAGAAATTGTTGACATAATTTCTGAAGTATGTCCAGGAGCAATTCCTGCATCAATTCCTAGAGAAATTGCTGGAGGAATTCCTGAAGAAATTCTTGGGGTAATTCGTGGAGAATTTCCTGGAATAGTTCTTGGAGAAAGTCCTAAATAAAATCCTGGAGAAATGCCTGGAGGAATTGCTGGAGGTTCTCCTTTGGGAATTGCTGGCAGAATCCTTGAAGGAATTCTAGGAGGAATGTCTGTAGGCATTCCTTCAACAATTTCTAGGGAAATCTCTAGAGGAGCTCTGGGAGATATTTCTGAAAAAATCGCCTGAGAAATTCCCGGAAGAATTTCTAGAGAAATCTCTGGAGGAATTCCTGGAGAAATCCTCGAAGGAATTCATGAAGAAATCCCAGGAAAAACCACTAAAAAAGTTCCTGGAAGAGTTTTTAGTTCAAGTCCTGGAGGAATGCCTGTAGCAATTCCTGGAGGGAATACTGGAAGATTTCTTGGTGGAATTTCTTGAAAAATTCTAGAAGGTATTCCTAGAAAAAATCCTGGAAGAATTTCTGACGGAATCCCTGAAAGATTTTCTGGAGTAATTCCTAGAGGAATTCCTGAAGAAATTCGTGGATGAATCTCTTAGGGAATTCGTATAGGAATACCAGAAATAATTCCTTAAGAAATCACAGATGGAGTTCTTGAACAAATTCGGGAGGAATCCTTAGAAGAGTTTCTGAAGAAACTCCAGAAGGAAACCCGGAAGAAATTTCAAATTCCTAAGGGAATCCCTAAGCAGTTCCTGGAGGAAGTACTGAATCAATTTCTAGAAAAGATCCTTAAAAAATACAATGAGAAATTGCTGGAGGAATTCTAAAAAAAGTTCGTGGGAGAATCTTTAGAGGATGTTCAAAATAAGTTGTTTCAGAAAGAATCACAGAAGGAAGTCCCGAGTTCAGTCCTGCAGAAATTCTTGGAGGAATCCCTGGGGGATATCCTAGAAGAATACCCGTAGAGTTTAACGGAGGAATCTCTAGAAATACTCCTGCAGGAATCTCTGTAAAAATTCCTGGAGGCATTTCTGGAGAAATATCTATACGCATTTCAATTCCCAGAGGATCCCTGGAATAATTCTTAGAGGAACCTCTGAAGAAATTCATGAAGAATTCGCAGTAAAAATTTCTGAAGAAATTGCAGATGGAATCCTTGGAGAAATCCTGAAGGAATACTAATAAATAAGAGTTCGTGGAAGAACGCCTTGGGGAATCTCTGTAGCAGTTCCTGAAGAAACCCCAGGAGAAATCCTGGGGAATTCCTAAATAGTTCCTGGAGGAAGTATTGGATTATTTTTTGGAATCTTCTGAAGGAATTCTAAAAAGTGTTTCTGGGGGAACTCTTGGAGGATTTTTTTTAAATAATTCCTGGAGTTGTTTCTGAAATAAACACAGAATATATTCCCGGTCGAATACTTGGAAGAATGCTTGAAGGAAAACCTGGAGGAATCCCGGAAGCAATCCCATGATGAATTCCTTAGGAAATCCCAGGAAAGCTTTCTTAACAAATTCCTGGAAGAATTTCTGCTGGAAAATAAAAATGAAGGCATCCATATCTGCAATATTTTTTGGACGATTTATTGTTGGAATTTTTGGATGGAATGTTTTGTACAATGATTTAAGGAACTCCTGGAAATATCTGGAGGAATTATCGAAAAAAGCACTGGAACAATCACTGAAGGAACTTCTAAAGATATCCCAGGAGAAAATCCCGGAGGAATGCCTGGTGAAACCCATGCAGGAATTCTTGGAAAACTCTCTGGAGCAATCCATGCAAGAATCTCTGAAGGAAGCTATGTAAAATACCTGAAGGAATTCATCGATATATCCTTGCAGAAGTATTTGTAAAAATTAAAGGAATCGTGGGGAGAAATCTTAAAGCATTTCTTGGAACAAACCCTTAAAAAACTATCTGAACCCTGCAAGATGTCCATGGAAAAAATTCACGAAAGAGAAACTCCTGGATATGTTCCTTGAGGAATTTCTGAAAGAATCCTCGGAAAAGTTCCTGAATAACTGCCTAAAAGAATTTCTGGAGATGTCCTTGAAAGAATTTGTAAAGAAATCCCAGGTATTATTGTCTTAGCATGACGTTTGTTTGAATTGAATACAAGTGAAAATTCGTGTAACAATAGCATATAACTGCACTCTAGTTCTACAAAGTCCTTGTTTTTCCCTACCGGAAACTTGCCATGCTGTTTTTGTGTTCCATGAATAAATATCACAAAATTTAACCATTCATCCAAGCTTGTTATTTGGTTAAATTCTATGATAAAATTGAAGTAGATCTCTTGGAGAAATACTTGGCGAAATTTCCTGTGATTCTCAAGAAAAAAAAGGTTGGATAATTGTGGATAAAAACCTCAATTATTAGAATAGTCTAGAGAATAGTTTTTTTTTAAATATTTTTTCTAGAACACTCGAGTTATTGACAATCTTTGAGTCGGCTTGAATTTAAAAAAAAAATCTGTAGGCCAGGGGGGGCACGGACCCCCCCCCCCCCTGCCCCCTCTGGCTACGCCCTTGATTGCTCATCAAATATGTCCTGAACTCTTTCACGGGTAATTTCAAGGCAAAAAACTGCAATGCATTGTAAGCCATTTTTATTTGTTAACCACTTTGTGTGAGAAATGTGGTATTTTCGATGGTTTTTGAGTAAATGAAAATATGAGTGTAATGAAAACATCACTATTATTCTTCAAGTATGTCCCCCAAACTACTAAGAACAATTCAAGACTAAAAAACTACAAGTTATCGTTTTAGTTTTGGTGACTACTTTTTGTAAAAAAATGGAATTTTCATAGTTATTCGGGTAAAACAAAATAAGAGTGTAATTAAAACATTTTTATTTTTAATCAGAAATGTCCATTACAATCCTACGAACAATTTAAGACTAAAAAAACTATATGTCATCGCTTTGAATTTTGATTTATTGCTTATTTTATGTGAAAAATAGGGTATTTTAGCACTTTTTTCAGTAATTTAAAATATCAGTGTACTGAAAAATCACTTATTTTGCATAAACATGTTCACTCCGGCTGTATGCATGATTTAGGGTCGAAAAAATCATATGTCATCGCTTTAAATTTTATTTTATTGATCAAAGTGTGCAAAAAAAGCGTTCTCAAAAAAAGTAGGAAGTGCCTTTTGCTTAATAACTTTGGGTAGACGCATATATTTCAAAATCTTTAAGATGGATGCTGTTCTTGAAATCTGTCCGGTTCCATCGCAAAAAAAAGTTTTAAAATCGGTTGAAAAACGGTCGTGAAATGCCTTGTCAAAGTTGGACTTCCGACTTTTTTTGGACCCTTGGTAGTTCGCGGGAGTTTTCACCCCCTCAGTAGTTTAAGGACAAACGTCTTGAAATCCCACTTCAATATTGCATCGAAACTTCAGACGCACAAATCTCAAGAAGCAAGCTTCAAATAGCAATGTATTTCATTATTCTGTTCTTGCTCACTTGTAATTAGCTTAAAATAAAAAGCTCAGGTGCATTGGTTTTGTTTACGAAGAGATTTGTGCCCTCGAAATCGTGAGTAGGTGCCAAAGTCGGCCATTGTGGCGGCCATTTTGGGATTCTAACAAGTCTGTCCTTAAGTGTTAAGACAGTCTGATCATAGCAGGTTATGCTGTGCAGTTGTCACAAATTTTCAAACCTGCGTCCAGAAAACATCAAGAAGTTGATCAAAACTAAAAACAGTGCTGTAATGGTTCATTACGCAATGCAAATCAGTGCTGTAATGAACCATTACAGCACTGCTTATTTGGTGTGGGAAAGTAGGCCTTTTCCTGGCAGATTTGCGGTACGTAAAACAGCCTATTACGATGAGAAATTGCAAAAACAATTTTATGCAATTATTTTTTTCATAATGCAACTCATTTGAGTTGCATAATGTTCATAATGAGTTGCATCATGAACATTATGCAACTATTTTTTATTATGCAACTCATTTCAGTTGCATAATGAACCAGTTCGGAAAAATCGACCATTATAATACCGAAATGAGTTAGCTAAAATAGAAATTATGATACTGAATTGCATAAAGATTATTAAGGATTATTTGACAACTCAAAACACTCTCACGTTTGTGTATCGCAATGAACACTTTCATCTGCTTGTGCTAAAGCATGCTGGAGGTATATTCTATCATATACCTTTTGATAATTACAAAATTTCAATGTATTGTAAGTTGTACGCGCGGGTGTTCAATCGTAATGTGAACTTGTTTCAGAATTAGTGCAATTTTTCCAATCTAATCAGAAATCACTTTATTCCTCAAAAACCAAATATTTTCCAACACTGATTACTAAAACAATGTAAAATGGATGTAGTGCATTCATTGAATGGTATATTTTATCATTTTTGCATATAATTTTTATTAGAAATTGTAACCACTATAAATGGTGGATCATTTTTGTGCCGGTTACTGTATGTGATTTACATTTGTTACGAATTATCAATAAAAGTGCACGAATATTCGAATGAATCTTATTTGATTCACATATGTATTCAATACAACCCATGGAAGACAAATTTCGAGCACATCAGGGATATCCACTTATAATATTATATGTTTAAGGCCTCCAGATCTACACTTGTAGCAAAGCATCGGCTGCACTTCAAACGCAATATAGTACGTTTTGGTACATAGTTTGATAACTTACCTTTAGACACTGCGCTGCCGCTCCCAAGCAGTCCGACGGCTATGATCACAATGATTGCACTAATCCTAATTCGTTCCACCGGCAATCGGGCACCGAAAATCGTCGTTGATCCTCTCCGCTGCCGATGGGACAATCGTATATCTATCATCTTCACAATTTGCGTACTACGCGCTGGTTATTATCGGTTTTGCACTAAACAATAATTCGGCTCCTTTTCGTCTTCGCATATCATCTAACTTATCCACCCGTATCGAATGATGATAACACTGCAATAAGAACGAAGAACATATTTTTTGTTAGAAGCTGCTGTTGGCTTCCGCTTATCACCACGTGCTGTTGAGCATTATGCCAGTAAGTGGGCTATGCGTTCGCAGTTTCGGTGGTTTTTGACCCTGTTCTATGCAACACTCGTTTTGGGACGTCATCGTTTCATTTCCACTTGTTCACTAGGAGCTGCTTATCACACTTTTTGCTTTCCATACTCTAATTTTAGACTTTGTTAGATCATATCTAATGGCAGTTTGAATTATGCAAACTGGTTGGGCCTAATATCTTTGTAAAAATACTTCAGCTTTATATATTTCTGTAGTGAAGGAAGTAGATTGCAATATTACACACTTGAAATCCTTTAGTATAAAATCGATGTTTCGTTATAAGACATTCATGTGTTCACTATTTTAAATATCAAATCTTCAATATTTCAAATTATTGTTTTCCAATTGGTAAAATAATGGATTCTTCATTATATGTTCAAACTTATTCCATCAACGAGAATCCTATTCACAGGTTTTTGATAATTGCCACTCCATCAAGCCACATCACTTGCCCTAATTTTCAGTTTCACATCTTATGCCAGAACACAATCACTTACTTTTCACGACTCTTGAAGCGGTCACGCTGCCAGCCCTCGGAAAGCCAATCACCGACTGGCTTACACTAAGCAAACGCACTCGGTTTTCAAGACTTTTTAAATGCCAGTAGTCTAAAATGCGCGCCAGAATGTTTCGGATGAAGTAGGTGTGCGCGCAAATTGACGAACAGTTGGGTCGGTGACGATTCAAAGTGGTCATATTCAATCATTCCTTTTGTTTGCTGATTTTCAAAAACTAGACCACTAATTGGCACGGTAAAGCCTGGGTATGCTGCGCAATCCAGATCCCATTGTGATTCACTAGCCTCTGCCTAGCAACTCCTATCCCTACTTCGTGGTACCAGCCGGAAACTATGAGCAGCCTTAGGGAAGATCGGGTAACCAACTCCGGTGGGAACTTTGGTCGTAGGCTGACAAGGAAGGGGGGTTTGCTTCGGCAAACCTGAGCGTCTGTTCTCCAGGAAGAGCGGCTCACAACAGCGTCTGATCCCCATGTAAGGGGCGGCCAGGCCCGGATTAAGGATTGTGGGGGCCCGGGGCCCGTACGGATGTGGAAGCCCCTCGGAGAGATGAACAAAAATGTTTTTCTTCATTTTCGAACAGTACATGAGCAATATGAAAAATGAAGCTAATGTTAGCAATCAAAAAATGTTTTTGTGGGGGCCCCTAAAATGTGGGGGCCCGGGGCCCGGCACCCCCCGGCCCCCCCTTAGATCCGGCCCTGGGGGCGGCTGATCAACGTCCGAGTGCCAGGGAAGGACTCTAAGCTCAACTGTGCACTATGGTCCTCTGGAAAGTAGGGGGTTGGTGTCAGGCCCTACGAGCCAGCCGTAAAAAAATTATAACGGTAAATCAGCAATACGAACCGAGACCAACGGCAACGACCCCAGCGAACAAAAAAGACTTGCGATTGGAAACTCGGTACGTGGAACAGCCGATCTCTCAACTTCATTGAGAGCACCCGCATACTCGCCGATCTATTGAAGGACCGCGGGTTCGGTATCGTAGCGCTGCACTAGGTGTGTTGGACAGGATCCATGGTGCGAACGTTTAGAGATAATCATACCATCTATCAGAGCTGCGACAACACACGCGAGCTTTCATCGTAATGGCTGATACTCAGAGGCGCGTGATCGGTTGGTGGCCGCTCGACGAAAGAATGTGCAGGTTGATGATCAAGGGCCAATTCTTCAACTTCAGCATAATAAACGTGCACAGCCTACACTCCGGAAGCACTGATGATGACAAGGACGCATTTTAGCTCGAACGCGAGTACGATCGCTGCCCAAGCCATAGGAGATTTAAACGCTCAGGTAGGCCAGGAGGAGGAATTCAGACCGACAATTGGTAAGTTCAGCGCCCACCAGAAGACGAACGAAAACGGCCTACGGCTCATTGATTTCGCCGCCTCCAAAATTATGGCCATACCTATCAGGTATCAGGTATCAGAAGGCCGGCTCCAGAGGCACGTTATCCTCCATTTGGGACATTTGTGCCATCGCCAAAATAACAGCCTATTTCATCATCTACCTGAGGGAAAAGGAAGGAAAAAGGATTTGGATGGGGATAGGGACAGGTAGGGAAATAGGAAAAATACCCTGGAAGAGGGTACTAACGCACAAGCGTACCACAATGGGTTCAAACAGCGCCCTGAAAAGGGCACTGTAATAACGCATAAAGCGAAAGAGAGCCTATAGCTCTTTACCACAGCGGGTTAAGAACAACAGAATATCCTGAAGATTCAGGTTTCTGAAGTCAGTTTCACTTAATAAGTGTTTACCGAATACTCGGAAACGCAGTTGCGCGAAAACTGGACAGTTACATATCAAATGATACGAAGTTCCATAATCGGATTCACAGCTATCACAGGCAAATGAATCAGCTTGCTGAATATTCACCATGTGATAGCTGAGTCGGCAGTGGCCAGTCAACGCTTTGACCAGCATGCTGCACTTCTGCTTAGACAGATTAGTTAGATACTTCGCCACCCGTAGAGATGGCTCAGCACTATACAATTTGGTTTGACGACATGACTCCAAACTATTCCAATATTGTCTGTGTTGAATGACAGCCCTGGTGTGAATCTGAAGCTTAATCCAACACTTCGATATCGGAATAGCTGGCTCAGGGCCAATGAAGTCATGTGATGCTCCAGAGCGAGCTAACTCATCAGCCAATTCATTTCCAGCGATGGAAGAATGACCAGGTACCCATAGAAGGTGAACAGCGTTTGCTGAATTCAGCTCCTCGATTTGAGTTCGACAAGCGATAACTAACTTCGACCTGGAGTTGGCCGAAGCAAGTGCTTTAATAGCAGCCTGGCTATCTGAACAGAAGTATATTACTTTGCCCATTACGTGCTGCTGAAGTGCTGATTGCACTCCGCACATAAGAGCAAAGATTTCGGCCTGAAAAACGGTACAGTGTCTACCAAGTGAATAAGACTGATACAGCCTTAGCTGACGGGAATAAACACCAGCACCTGCTCGACCTTCGAGAAGGGAGCCATCAGTGTAACATACGATGCCGTCTGAAATACTTCTTTCCAGATAACCAGATGTCCACTCTTCCCGGGAAGGGAATTTCGTGGAAAATGTCCTATATGGAAAATTACAAGCAATTGTAAGATCACTTGGAGCAAGGACAATTTTGTCCCAATTCACTAAAAGTGGAAACAACGAGGTGTGTGTTGATGTGCGGTTCACAGGAGTTTCCTCTAGAAGACCGAGTACCCGTAACCGGTAAGTGCAAGAAAGGGCTTCTTGTTTGAGATGAATGTGTAGTGGGGCAACGTCAAAGAGAACTTCTAGCGCTGCCGTAGGAGTTGAAGAGAACGCTCCAGACATCGCCATTAAGCACATCCTTTGGAGATGGCCTAATTTTGATTGGACCGTTCTCACTTCACCCTTTTGCCACCACACAAGACATCCATAAGCCAATATTGGCCGAACCACAGTTGTGTAAATCCATTTGATATACTTGGGTTTTAGACCCCAAGTTGTACCAAAAGTACGCCGGCATTGCCCGAAGGCCATACAAGCTTTCTTGATTCTGAACTCAATGTAAGGTGTCCAGGAAAGCTTGGAATCAAGAATGACTCCAACGTACTTTACCTGTTCAGTCACATCGATTTCAGAATCAAAGAGACGCAAAGGTCGAACGCCATTACGGTTTCGCCTTTCCGTGAAAAGAACAATAGATGTTTTACTCGGATTAACCGAAAGGCCATATTGGCGACACCAACCCTCAACTACCTGAAGGGCGTTTTGCATCAGGTCGAAAAGGGTGCTGATGCACATACCAACTAACAATGTTAGGTAGTCGTCGGCAAAACCATAAGTAGGAAAACCGCTATTATTGAGTTGCCTCAATAGCGTATCTGCTACGAGATTCCATAAAAGCGGTGATAAGACTCCCCCTTGGGGGCATCCACAAACACTCAATTTCCTAATCCCTGCTAGACGCAATGTCGAGAAGAGATATCGGTTTTTGAGCATTTGGTGAATCCAATTGGAAATCATTGGAGATATACCATGACTCCGTGCGGCTTCCAATATGGCATCGAAAGGCACGTTGTCAAAGGCACCCTCGATATCTAAGAAAACACCCAAACAAGATTGCTTTTGAGCGAATGCTTTCTCGATATCGTAAACAACCTTGTGTAAAAGAGTCACAGTGGTAGGCATGTTGGTTCACATGAAAAGGCACGTTGGCCAGATGAACATCACGGATGTGATGATCGACAATGCGTTCTAAGCATTTCAGAAGAAAAGAGGTCAAACTGATAGGTCTGAAACTCTTTGCTTCTTCATACGACGCACGACCCACTTTCGGAATAAACTTTACAGTAATATCCCTCCAGGATTTGGGAATATACCCTGTAGCAAAACTGCAAACAAGTAGTTTTTTCAAAACATGTTTGAAATAATCAAATCCCTTCTGAAGCAAAATAGGATAAATCCCATCTGCCCCAGGAGATTTGAAAGGAGCAAAGCTATTAAGAGCCCACTCAATCGATTCTATAGTTACAATACTCCGAGCCGAAGCTAAAGAATCATAACTACAAGAAAAGCCATCAGGTTCATCCGAAGATGTAATATCCACACATCCAGGGAAGTGTGTGCTGAATAAGCATTCCAGAACTTCCTCATCAGAGGAAGTTAGATCGCCATTTGGCAAACGAAGTTCGTTCACCCGGAAATCCTTAGATTTCGCAAGGATTTTGTTTAACCGACTGACTTCACTCAAGCTGGAAACATTTGTACAAAGGTTTTTCCAGCCGGATCGTTCAGCAGACCGGAGAGCTTTCCTGTAGGCCTTGCGAGCCGACCTGAAAGCCTCCGAACCAGCCGAACGTCGTCTGTTCCAACTCTTTCTACATTGTTTCCTGAGTTTCGCCAGATCAGAGTTCCACCAAGGGGTTCCTCTTGTGATCTTCACAGACCGTAGAGGGCATGCTTCTTCAAAAGCTTCCATGATGAAGGTCGTTGTAGTATCAACGGCATCATCTAAATCACTTGGAGTGTCAATGGATGGTGAATATCCATGAAATTTGGCTGCAACCAAATCAGTATAAAGATCCCAGTTTGTTGACCGAGGATTCCTGAAACGCAATGTTTGCGAAGTAACATTTAAATGTTCAAAAAAGATATAGCGATGGTCAGATAAAGATTCTTCATCTGACACATGCCAATTGGTCAGCTCGTGACTAATTCTGCTAGAGCAAAGCGTTATATCCAGAGTATATGTACGCACAAATCTCAATACGAGCTTGAGAAAAGTTGGCTGTGAGCACATGAAAATTCCATGAGCATGAGACTCGCGATGTTAGTGCACATCACATTAGCATTGCGAGTCTCAATGAGACATCTCATTGAGACGAATGAGACAAGCACCAAGTGCAACACCGCACCGGTTTGATTTACTCTTGAATCCTTCACTAGGGTGACATTTCTGGGTGATGTTCAGCTGGGAATAAATTGGCGTTTCCCGGGGGCGGAGGAGGTTCAGATCGTTAGTGTGCTGGAACAAATGGAATACAACCAGAGATTGTTTTATGACGGAAAAGGTGGTTCGAGGAACAATCATCGAAAAGGCTTCTTCCAAACTGACGTGAGTATGCCCACAATTTATTGGGGGCCAGCGTGCTGCAGCTTCTGATCGGTGAATTTCTAGGCGTGTTCTGTTTGACCATACAGGATCATTTGGGATGATGAAAAATGACATCAACGTTCATCTTCCGAAAGTTTCAACTAAGGTTATTTTTTCGCCTTACAAATACTATCATAGGTTGTAAATTGTAAATAATTGTTGTGGTCAATATGGCCCACACAGGCACCTTAAACATGTAATGTGAAGAAGGAGAGATATGATGTGCACAACATCTTTGGTTAGGGATATTGCAATCTCAATCAATGGAAACAAATCCAATATTTATTGGATGTCTAATTGGCCCATTTTGTCCACTTATCCGCGAACCGTAATGGCCACGCTGGGTACATGCGAGCGGTTACGATATTGACGTTTAGTGCGGATATGAACTGGCTGATTTCACCGAACAATTGACAAAGGGGTGATGAGAGAAACCGCATCGCTTCGAATTCCCGGATTTTCTACTAAGAAACGTCAAAATCCGAATCGCTAGTACCCATCGCTGCCATTACTGCTTGCGGATAAACCGATTCAATCTCCGGATAAGTATCAAACTCGGTATTTTTGTGTTAATTCTGAGATGGGATCAGGCCTCCAAAATAACGTCACTGCATTTTTTTTTTTCACTGCAGAACATCTCAATGAGACGAGTCTCACGAGACATCTCATTGAGGCACGTACACTAGATTTTTCACGAGCATGCTGTGATCTCAAATCTCAAAAATTTTCCTGAAACGCATTTCAAACCAGCGCATGGCACACTATCTCATTCATGTATACATGAGCTTTCAGACACTCTGGTTATATCTAACACTTCCTCTCTAGCAGATACCATGAAGGTTGGGCGGTTGCCTATGTTAAGTAATGCAAGATCTGTACTACTTAAGTACTCCATCAAACTGGAGCCTCTCAAGTTAATGTCTGAGCTGCCCCAGATGATATGGTGAGCATTAGCATCACTGCCAACAATTAGCGGAAGGCCTTTTGAAGTGCAGTATGCGATGACTTGTTTGAAAGCATCCGTAGGGGATGGTTCATCATGTGGTAAATACACAGAACAATAGACGTATTTCCAACGTTGAGGTTTCCAACAGATACATCAATTGTGATAGCACATACATCTCTGGTGGTTAGTTCAGAGATGAGTGTAGCAACTATTGCGTTGTTGACAAGCACACAGGCTCGAGGCATGACACGCGAGTTTGCCATTTCATGTTTACTGAAGGTGGCAAACACCGGGTTCACAAGGTTTCTTAGATAGAAATTTCCCTTACGAAAGTAAGGTTCTTGTACCAAGGCCACTTGGGCTGTACCATTTTGCATAAGTCTGCAAAGATTGATCGTTGCTGTTCTTTTATGCTGAAGATTGATCTGAGCTATCCTAACCGTAGCCACTACCCAAACTAGGTAAGATTAAACTCTTCGCAACAGCAGCACAACAAAGAACAGCAACAATAAAACCAAATCGGTATCGATTGGAAAACGCCAAAGGCGAGGATACACAGAATACACTGTGTAAATCGCATAATGCGAAACCATATAGGTGAAAATTTAAACTAATTAACAACATCTTCATAATCCCGCCCTTATTTAGCCTCAAGTGAGACTAAAGAAGGGCAGCTGATTGTCTCGGAGAAACACAAGGTCCACTGCACCATTGCTCCGGTTAGCGCAGTAAGGGCTACATACTGTGGAGGGCGCCCTGGTACTCCACAGGCTCCGTTAGCGGTTAGGTTTTTATTAGACCCCCCTAGCCATTCATTCCTAGGCACGGTAAGCATAAAGCCGCATCACACCATGAATTAGGGGTCACCTGTTGGTGGATTCTTACCACCGGAACAGGCGGTCCGTAGTGTTATTCTTAGCCAATTGAGACAATCGCTACCGACACTACACAGCTATCTAGGCTGATCGAGAAAAGAAGTTAATATTGATGATCAACTTCATACGGACTCGAACAGCCGTTACCATCTATCAGAGCTGCGACAACACACGCGAGCTTTCATCGTAATGGCTGATACTCAGAGGCGCGTGATCGGTTGGTGGCCGCTCGACGAAAGAATGTGCAGGTTGATGATCAAGGGCCAATTCTTCAACTTCAGCATAATAAACGTGCACAGCCTACACTCCGGAAGCACTGATGATGACAAGGACGCATTTTAGCTCGAACGCGAGTACGATCGCTGCCCAAGCCATAGGAGATTTAAACGCTCAGGTAGGCCAGGAGGAGGAATTCAGACCGACAATTGGTAAGTTCAGCGCCCACCAGAAGACGAACGAAAACGGCCTACGGCTCATTGATTTCGCCGCCTCCAAAATTATGGCCATACCTAGCCCCTTTTCCAACACAGCCTCCCTTATCGTTACACCTGGAGATCACCATAGCAGACGGAATTCCAAATCGAAATCGACTGATTGACGGACGGCACTTCTCCGACATTATCAACGTCAGGCTTATCGTGGCGCCAATATCGACTCCGACCACTGTCTGGTGATGGTTAAACTGCGCCCAAAACTCTCCGTCATCCACAATGTACGGTACCGGCGACCGCCACGGTACAACCTAGAGCGACTGAAACAACCAGATGTCGCCTCAGCATACGCGATTGTCATCAAGGCCGCGTTGCCAGACGAGGGCGAGCTCAATGAGGCCTCTCTAAAGGACTGCTGGAGTACAGTGAAAGCAGCCATCAACGACGCATCGGGTACGTGAAACGAAATCGACGGAACGAATGGTTCGGCGAAGAGTGCAGAACGGTTTTGGAGGAGAAGAACTCAGCTAGGGCGGTAATGCTGCAGCATAGGACCCGACAGAACGTGGAACGTTACAAACATAATCGGAAACAGCTGACCCGCCTCTTCCGGGAGAAAAAGCGCCACCTGAAAGAAACGGAGTGCGAAAAAATGGAACTGCTGTGCCGTTCCCAAGAAACACGGAAGTTCTGTCAGAAACTCAACGCATCCCGCAACGGCTTCGTGCCGCGAGCCGAAATATGCAGGGATAAAGTCGGAGGCCTCTTGACGGACGTGAGGTGATCGAAAGGTGGAAGCAGCACTTCGATCAGCATCTGAATGGCGTGGAGAACGTAGACACGGGAGACCACGGCAACGGAGGGAACGACGACGCCAGTGCAGCGGAGGATGGATTCACCAGCTCAAAACCAACAAAGCAGCTGGTAAGGATGGTATCACAGCTGAACTCATCAACATGGGCCCAGAAAAGTTGGCCACCTGTCTGCATCGGCTGAAAGTCAGGATCTGGGAAACCGAACAGCTACCGGAGGAATGAAAGGACAGGGTAAACTGCCCCATTCACAAGAAAGGCGACCATTTGGAATGTGAGAACTTCAGGGCGATCCAAGGGGCGATCACTATTTTGAATGCTGCCTACAAAGTGCTATCCCAGATCATCTTCCATCATCTGTTACCTAAAACGAATGAGTTCGTGGGAAGTTATCAAGCCGGCTTCTTCGACTGCTGGTAGACAACGAACCAGATCTTCACCGTACGGCAACGTAACACCTGTTCATCGACTTCAAGGCGGCATACGACAGTATCGACCGCGCAGAGCTATGGAGAATCATGGACGAAAACGGCTTTCCTGGGAAGCTGACTAGACTGATTAAAGCAACAATGGACGGTGTGCAAAACCGCGTAAGGTTTTCGGATGAACTATCCAGTTCATTCGAATCTCGCCGGGGACTGCGACAAGGCAATGAACTCTCATGCCTACTATTCAACATCGCTCTGGAAGTTGTGATGCGACGAGCCGGGCTCAACAGCCGAGGAACGATTTTCACAAAATCCGGTCAATTTGTGTGCTTTGCGGACGATATGGACATCATTGCCAGAACATTTGGAACGGTGGCAGATCTGTACACCCGCCTGAAACGCGAAGCAGCAAAGGTCGGACTGGTGGTTAAGGCCCCTTAGCGTGTCATCGCAAAATGGCTTCTTCAAAATCATTGACCGAAATCAACTTTACACAACATTGCACCAATACATATTTGTAAAAAATCAATACTTATCTTATTCTATAAAATAATCAATTTCACGCGAGATATTCGGCATAAAAATGTATTCACACTACTTCAAATACAAGCCTCTTTCCAAGTAATCACGATTACTAAGCATTATTTCACTCGAAAGTAGAAATTTTTAACGATTTGTTTCGATCGCACAAAAAATGTGGTTGGCGGTGTTTAGCACCCACCGCAGTACCAACGACGACGACGGCAGCGCGGTGATGTCTTTTGGCGCGCACAATCATCGATCATTGCACGCAGTGATGTCGATCCTGCTGGGCAAAGCATCAATGAAATTGATCGAAATCAATTAAACAATCCAGTCAAACACATTGGTTATGCATCATAAAATCAAAAATAATTTGTGGGGTGATTATTTTTTAACTTTTTTACCACAATTGTTAGTGAAATAAGCAAAGCATTATAATTTTCGAAATCTTCACCAAGCGGTCCGCCAGCACTGCTGTTGCAGCAAACATAAACAATGGGAGAGCGTACCAAAATAATTCGATTATTTCTAGCTTGTTACATAAAACATCTAACATTTTTCGTGACATTTGGATATTTTTCCTTGTTATTCATTGAAGTAGAGTAGTTTACTGCTTGAGTTGCTTTCAAATGATTCATATTCTCGAAATGTTTACATTGGAGGTACCGAGACAAAGAGGTGCTATTTTTGTTTGTTTGTTTATGGAATTGGTATAGAAAGGCTACACAACTACTATCGTGCTTGATGATTGTTTGGAATAAGAATCAAATAAGAAGAGCAAGATTTGAGCTGACACGCTAAGGGGCCTTAATGCCTCAAAAATAAAGTACATGCTGGTAGGCGGAACCGAACATGACCGGATCTTTCTGGGTTACTCCCCGATAGACGGGGATACTTTTGAGGTGGTGGAGGAATTCATCTACCTCGGATCCTTACTGACGGCTGACAACAACGTGAGCCGTGAAATTCGGAGGCGCATTTTCAGCGGAAGTCGAGCCTATTACGGGCTCCAGAAGAAACTGCGGTCGAAAAAGATTCAACCACGCGCCAAATGCATCATGTACAAAACGCTAATAAGACCGGTGGTCCTCTACGGGCATAAGACATGGACCATGCTCGAGGAGGACCTGTAAGCACTCGGAGTTTACGAGCGACGCGTGCTAAGGACGATCTTCGGTGGTGTGCAGGACGGTGTGTGGCGGAGAAGGATGAACCACGAGCTCGCTGCACTTTACGGCGAACCCAGCAGAAGGTGGCCAAAGCCGGAAGGATACGGTGGGCAGGGAATGTTGCAAGAATGCCGAACAACAACCCTGCAAAGCTGATCCGGTTGGCACAAGAAGGCGTGGAGCGCAGAAAGCACGATGGACGGACCAGGTGGAGCGTGACCTGGCGAGCCACAAACCGAGTGTTGTGGCGTGCTATTGTTGATTATGTCTTGTCTTAAATGTGATGTTGAACAGATAAATGTATGTATGTATGTATTGAAACGCATTTTGGATCCCACGAGTAGCACGGGAAAGAAGGACGATTACGCCAGAGCCTTGCATTAACATGGTAAGCGTAAGGGACGTAAGGGAAATACTGTGGGGATGCCCACTTGCCCAGGTATCCCACAGGTCGCTTGAGTTGGGGTTAGTAGTCGTATTCTTAGCCGGCGACTACGTGGCTGACTCGCAAGCGGATGGGGGGTTCGTCAGGTCCCGGGACTGTATTCCCCGATGCTCCAATTGAGGTCTACGGTGAATCGATAGAAGATGTGATATTGACTGCTCACCACAAAATTGAGCTGGTGGTTTTTAAAAAGCGATAGTCGGATGCACTATCATTTCGAAGCGATTATGTCCAATACACAAGTGGTGTGCGCTATCATATAGTTGTAAGAACTAATAAAAGGAGGAAAAGGAATGGAGGAGAACGTGCCTCTAGAGCCGACCTACTGATGGTCGTCAAACCCTACGTCTCTCCGGAACCACCAAGAAGGTATTGCTGCAGAGAGGGGCTAGTGCACATCGCACCCTCAAGGTAAGCTGCGTAGCCTAGCAGCAACGAACATCGATGACTCGCTCTGGAGAGTCCATCACGGTAGCATGCTGGCGCTTAGCCAGTTTCCCGAGTGGTCCTCGCCACTTCCTTTGTCCTCGGAAGGCGGGCATGGTCACCCCGCCCGCGCCCTACTGCTGAGCGGACATCAAGAACTGATCCCCACGTGCAACCCGATCTGACCTACCCGTAAGGAAGGGTATCACTACCCTTCAGGCCCTATCAGATGCACCCGTAGGTTGCAGACAGCAGGATCTCACCTACCCCGACCCTTGCCGGGGACCCCTTTCCAACCGCGGGCTCGGATCCAAGTAGACCGACGCCACGACAGCACCGCTACCGGGACTTCCTCTCCGCGGCCACTTAATCGCTGTAAGGGTCGATCTCGACCGCAGGGCACCGGTATGACCTACGAAGCCGACTCCGAACCCCTGTACCACCTCTTGTACTGCATCTGGACTAGCCACTCTCCGAGTCCACGCGCCACCTCCTCTGTAGTTCCCAGACGATATGGGTGATAGCCGTTGAAACGGCGTTCCAGCCAAACTCATCCCTACACATCCTCTGAACCAAGTTGTCCGGAGTTGTGTCCTCCCCGCATGTGGCAAACATGCGGTCACGCATTGTGCGAAAACGCGGGCACACGAACAAAACGTGTTCCGCCGTTTCCTCTAAACCATTGCACGCTGTGCATTCGGGAGAATCCGCATGCCCGAAACGGTGTAGATACTGTCGGAAGCAACCATGACCTGTAAGGACCTGTGTCAGGTGGAATGTAACTTCCCCATGGCGCCTAATAATCCAACTATCTACCCTCGGTATCAACCTATGGGTCCACCTTCCTTTGGTGGAACTGTCCCACGCGCGCTGCCATTTGACCATAGAGGCCATCCTGGCAGTCCTGCGTATGGCTCTTGTGCCGCGCATTTCGAAGCACTCAATGTCCTCACTGATAAGAATGCTGATAGGCACCATACCAGTAATGACGCAGAGAGCGTCGTGTGACACGGTACGGTATGCGCTTGCAACCCTCAGGCACATAAGCCTGTAAGTACTTTCCAGCTTCCGTCGGTAGCATTTAGTAGTACTTAGCGCGGTGCCCCACGCCGGGCCACCATACCTAAGTATGGACGTAGCAACACTAGCCAGAAGCTTGCGCTTACTGGCGTACACCGCAGAGCTATTGGACATCATCCGGGACAGTGCCGCAATAGCTGTGGAGGCTCTTTTACAGGCATAATCGACGTGGCTACCGAAGGTAAGCTTATCATCGATCATCACGCCCAAGTGTTTGACGGAGCGCTTTGACAGGATAGTACACTCTCCTATACTGATCTCCGTCTGCTGCTCCGACTTCAGGTTGTTAACAACCGTCACCTCTGTCTTGTGGTGAGCCAGCTCCAGTTTCCTGGACCGCATCCACGCCTCCACAACCTTGATCGAGTGGTTGGTAGTCAACTTTACATCCTCGATCGTTTCACCGTAGGCTTCGAGCGTATTGTCGTCGGCAAATCCGACAATCACCACTCCCACTGGATACTCTAAACTCAACACCTCGTCGTACATGACATTCCATAACACCGGACCCAGGATAGAACCTTGCGGGACTCCTGAGGTTATGTGAAAGCACTTCCGACCCACCTCCGTGTCGTAGACTAGTACACGATTCTGAAAGTAACTTCCGAGAATCTTGTACAGGTACTCCGGTATCCCCAGACGCAAGAGCGCATAGCAGACCAGCTGGCGCTATTAAACGCATTCCTTCCATCCAGAGTCACTACCGCGCAAAAGCGAATTCCCCTCCTCTTAGGCGCGAGTGCTTTCTCGGTGGTTTTTGTAACCGACAGGATAGCGTCTACGGCGGACCTCCCCTTCCGGAAGCCGTACTGGCTCGAAAGATCATTTTCGCCCTCGGTGAACCGCAACATTCTATTGAGGATGATCTTTTCGAGCACCTTCCCCGCCGTGTCAATCAAGCATATTGGTCTATATGCCGACGGTTCTCCGGGTGGTTTCCCCGCCTTTGGCAATAGTACCAGGCTCTGCCTCTTCCAAGCTTCTGGGAAAACTCCCTCGTCCAGGCATTTCTGCATAGCAGACCTGAACATCTCGGTAGCCTCTGCAATGGCTACTTTTAAGGCCAGGTTCGGAACTCCGTCCGGACCTGGGGCCTTACCTACGCTAAGGGACTTAGCTATCCCCGCAAGTTCCACATCGGTGACCCTCTTCTCATCGCCAGCCCCAGTCCCCGGCTGTCCTACGAAAGGAGGTCAAGGATTAGGATCATGACGCGGAAAAAGTCCTCTAATGATCCCCTCCAACATCTCTGGAGATTGCTCTGTAGGAGCCATCACACCTCTCGTCTTGGCCATAACGATTCTGTAGGCGTCACCCCACGGGTTCGTAATGGCACTCTGACAGAGACCCTCAAAGCAGGCCTTTTTGCTTGCTCTTATCTCGGTTTTAAGTGCGGCTTTTGCAGCGGCGAACACCACCCGCCGTTCGTTTCGCTCTTCCTCTGATCGTGCTCGCTGCATCCGCCGCCTAGCCCGTAGGCAGGCGCGGCGCAGGTCCGCAATCGCGTCGGTCCACTAGTAAGCCGGTGGCCTCCCATATCTAAGGTGGACTCGCCTAGGCATGGTCGCATCACACGCACGTGAGAGCACCGCTACCAGCTCGTCGCCGTCTAAACCGATTAAGTTTCGCTCACGGCGGAGCGCCTCCCTAAATACCCCTTCGTCGAAGTATGATGTTTTTTACCTGCGAGGGCTTGGCCTTGGCCTAGCCGCCTCTTCTTCTATCCACTGTCTGCTGTTATTGTTGTCGGTACTGTAGCGAACCGCCAGGTGGTCGCTGTGAGTGTAGCCATCATCTACTCTCCAGTTCGAACTACTTGTTAGGCCAGGACTACAAAAGGTCACGTCAATAATTGACTCCGCACCGTTTCGACTAAAGGTACTCTTGGTACCGACATTAGCCAAGTCGACATCTAAGATGGCCAGTGTTTCTAGCAGGATCTGACCCCGCTGGTTCGTGAAACGGCTTCCCGATTCCACGGCTCAGGCATTAAAGTCGCCCGCTATTACGACTTGTGTCCTGGTTCCAGACACCTGAAGCAAACCTCTGGTGGCTCGTGGAATGTCAGGTGACATACACACCAACCCACCTTTATGCTCCCTACTTTAACGGACTTTTTTACGTCCGCCACAGGTAGCTGAACCAAAGCTATCTGTGTCCCTGCTGGCCCTTTCCGTAGCTTAACCACCGACGAACCGACGTGACAGTGGTGATTCAAAAGTGTCCCCCCCCCAAATTTAACGGTCGACCACCGAAGCGAGCGAACGCTTCTGTCAAATCAGCGCAGACGCGAACCGTTTCCTATATGAACACACGGGGGTT
Organism: Aedes albopictus; assembly: GCF_035046485.1. Lineage (NCBI taxonomy): Eukaryota > Metazoa > Arthropoda > Insecta > Diptera > Culicidae > Aedes > Aedes albopictus. The sequence goes on from NC_085137.1 coordinate 234,692,442, forward strand.
CGGTGTCGAGCTATCAAATCATCGCGAGTCGTTATAGAGGTGGCGATAGTGTTCGGCTATTTTTCAACATGGCGTCGCGGACAACAAATTTGAATTTATTTGTTCTAGCTGTCACGTCGGTTCGTCGGCGGGTTAACGGCTGCGGCGGCCACCTGCACATCGCACTGTTGCCGCAGTGCCGTGACGAGCTCTTCCACTTCGGTGATCTCATCAATGTCCTTGACCTTCAGAGTCACCTCATGTGTCAGAGCCCTCACCTGCACACCCTCACCAAGGACCTCTTCTGCCAACCTCTTATAGGCGGCGCCCTTGTGCTCCTTCTGGCGCTTCAGCTCCAGGATCATCTCGCCCGTACGAGTACGTCTAATACACCTAAACCTTATTTTACGTCCACTATTGGCTTAGCGAAAAAAAATTCTACCGACAAAATAATGATCAAAATACACATTTTTATATTTTTGTACACTTCTCCTAATCACGAAGATGTTTAAAAAAATATAAAACTGTTGAGTTTGCTCATTGTCTTAGCGGTAGAATTTTTTGTCGCTCAGCCAAGCATGGACGTAAAACAAGGACGAGGTGTACTGCGTACGTCGGCTCCAAGACCCTCAAGCTTGGCGTTGCTTCGCATCATCTTCAAGACGTCTGAGTACTTGGACTGTTCCGTCTTGATGGGCGTCGCCTTTCTCGCGCTTGGCACCTGCCCTCCTACGCCTTGGCTTGGCGTCCTGCGCTACTACCTGCGGATTCGCCTTCTTCTTCCTCTTCCGCTCTACCTTTGTCCAAGGGGGGTCCTCCCCTTGGATCGCCCTACTCTGTGGCTGTTGAGGGCCCACCAGCGGTCGCAACCCCTTGTTCCCATCGTTCCGGGACGGGCCAGCCTTTTCAGGCCCACCCTTCCCAGCTTTCCGGGAACCCTGGCTGTGGTTCGACCTTCCGGCATTATTACCGACTTTCGGGGTAATGATTCGCCTGGCCTTGCAGGCACCGCCAGACAGATCCTCGCTTGACGGTTGCCTCGCCCGCTTCTGCGATTGTTTGCCCCGTTTGTCGCGAGCAGTCGCTTCCGCCTTATTTGGACTTCCTGCGAAGGAGAAGGCCTCCGTTTGGGTAAACTTCGGCACTTTCTCATTTGCAGGCTCCGCTGCTGAAGCAGTTAGCAACGCGAGTGCCGCGTGCTCCTGCTTGGCATCGTCGATCGACGCCCTAAGTCGAAGCAAGGCCGTTTTCAGGTTCTTGCTTATGTTCGACTTAGTGGACGCAAAGTCGATGATTTTGCCAAGCTGCTGCTCAGCCACCTCTATTGCGGACCGTCCTTTGGATTCTCGGTTGATGGCCCTCAACAACCACGCTCCGTCCATAACCTCCACCGGCTGGCTTGCCGGGAAGTGGACTGAAGCACCCACGCTTGGGCTGCGTACGCAACTCCCAGCGCCTATCTCCTCACTTCTCCTTGTCGGAGATCTCATCAACCCGCTTCTTGCGAAGGGGTTGATCCCACCACTATTTCCACCTAGATTCTGATTTTTATTTGACTTCATGATTATATCCCACGAGTAGCACGGGAAAGTATGTCCACCACGCCAGAGCCCTGCATTAACGCGGTAAGGGACAGATTACTGCGGGGGGTGCCCAGGTACCCCACAGGCTCCGTTCAAGATCGAGCATCTTTTTCACCCCCTCGATCACTCATTCCTCAGCACGGGTCGCTTGACACCTTGAATTGGGGTTTTAGTAGTCCTATTCTAAGCCGGCGACTACGCGGCTGACTCGCAAGCGGGGGGGTTTGCGTCAGGCCCCAGGACTTTCGTCCCTGCTGCCCCTCCACTGCTTTGACTTACAATTCCTAAGCGCTAACCCACTGTGCAGAATCACCCACAATGTATTGCGTTGACTTGCGATAGCAATTGTCAACCAAAGCAGTCAATTTCTCTTCCATATGTTCGCCACGTAGAACATTATTGTAGTTGTTGTAGGCACAGTTAGATGCAGCTAGCTAGATGAAGCGTCGGAATTCTGTACACTAGGTACACGCTCTTCATTCTCACATACATGAGGCTCTCCCAGCAGCGAAAAGACGTGACGGAAAAACTATTATAAAAATAATTTCGCAATAAATATCCATACCGAGCGGGCGCGAAGCACTGATCGAATAGATAGTGTGACCGCCCCGGAGTGCGCGCCGATGACACGACCATCGCAATGTTTGCCGCCGTTCAATTAATAGAGCTTAATTGCAATAGCAGATGTCCCGATTCACTTGACAGTGAAGCTGTTCGCTTTTTTGCATACTTCAGATGTGAGAAAGTCTCTAAAATCGTTTTTTGATTCTCTTTCCAGCTTTTTTGAGTCCAACCGTTTGCTAGCCGAGCAAAATTTAACTTTAAAATAAAAGTTGATGATTTGCTACATTAAACGGACATGGTTTCTTTTCAACGAAAATTTGATACCACAATTTGATACCAGATTTATTATTTTTTTTAATCTAAAATTGCAACGCATGTTTGACACATAGCTTACATTTGATATATATACTTTTTTTTGCAGTGATGGCATAAGCTATTCTCAATTTGCAGCCACTGATAGACGATTCTTGGCAGAGTATCTATAAGCGTATCCTATTCTCCATCGTGACATCGTGAAAATCAATCGGCTAAACCTTTTACACTGGTAGATTAAGCAAAAACATATTTGACTTGGCAAAGTGTGCAACGGTTAAACATAGAATTTAGGCTCCAAATATTGAATGCCCAGAGTCCTGAGTCAAAATATTGGCGTACAACAGATATTGTTCACAGAAATTTTTGTTCAAAAAGCACACAGATCGAAAAAAGAGTGTAAAATTCTGTGACATGTGATGCACATGTTTGGAGCGTGGGATATCACAGAAGTTTACATGACATATCATGTAAAAGTCATAATATATCATGTAAAATTCCATTATATGTCATGTAATTCCTCATGGCTCTGAGCTTTTACATGACATATAACACAAATTTACATGATATATCATGTAAACCATCATAACACTAAGTTTACATGACTAAAATGAAGTTTACATGACGTGTAAATCTCATAATTTTTATCTGTGCAGCCTCCTCGTTATTGTATTGGGTTGTATCTATGGCTCAAACCCTTGTTTTTGTATTGCACATCTTACTAACGTTTTTTCCACTGTTAACTAGTGATATCTTTCTATTATATCAGTATCATTTTTCATCTCAAAAATTCATTCGAATTATATTTACTACAGATTTATCTATCGGAAAGTGCTAAATAACACTCCAGTGATTGTTCCACTAGCATGCTGCAAAGTATCTAAATACCCAAGGTAAGAGATTCCCGCAAATGTCAATAATGAGACTCACCAACACATCTGCGTTAGTTATGAAAAGTTGTCGTTTTTACACTAAAATGTCATTATTTCAGCAAAGTTTGTGAAGTTTAATTAGTTTGGATGTTTCTAAATGCTGAAAAAATATGTTTAGAACAAATTAAAAAATTTTTGTCATGGATTTTCAAATGGCGATATTTTCTGTTTTATAGCATGGAGGTCATTTTTAATTCAGTGAGATGCAATTAAATAACTGCTTCTATGATGGGAGTGCTTAATTTCTTAAGAAAGTTAGCTAAATAGTGATGCGCCCATACAAATCAGCGCAAATTTCATAACTATTTTTTGCTTTTTTCCTTTTCTCACTAATCCATGAATTTTAGCGGGAATCTCTTACCTTGGTATTTAGATACTTTGAGCATGCTGTACGATCTGTAAAAATCATTTTTTATCATTCTGACAACAATCCATATCAGCGACGGAACACAGCATACGTAGCAAAAGGCACTCAGCAGTAGGTATCATATCCAAAGCGAGTCCGCCAGATGACAATTCCATTAGTGGGCGCCACCATTCCCATATTGCTTCTGCTTCTATACATTTTGAATATTCATCGCGTGTGATTTTCGCCCGTTCTCGTGTCACCGTTGTCGTTTTTTGAAGACCTCTATATTTCATCCAAGTTTTCCGTGCTCCCACGCCGACCGTAGCCAATCCACCGAATTGAAAAGCGAAAATGGATGCTTTGTATTTTTACCGGTGCGGTGGTGGTGGTTGATCCACGCCAAACCATTATCAATTTCTTCGTTGTACCGTAAGGTGGAGACAAACTTTTCAGGTTTTAACGAAACACTCATTACTCTTTACAATTTCATATACATTTCTGTGCTTTTTTGTACTTATCCGATTTTCTACAGATCTGAACTACTTATTTACTTTACTTTACTTTAATCCTGTGCACCCACGGTGGTGCAGAGGGTCGAATTTACATGTTGGCAGGTCAAATTTGCTGTCGACTTACTTAAGGCGAAACTGGAACCATTTCGTCACTTTTTGGTTTTTGATTTTTTATAAAATAACGAAGCAATATTTTCAAAATCGGTTTTCGTACACATGTAGAGTATAGATCAAGGTATCTCCTGATTTTTTTCGTGGTGGAAATTGTTTTTCGTTTTTGCAGAAACCATTTTCGAATAAAATTTCACAAAAAAATGGTTTCTGCAAAAATGGAAAACTTTTTCCACCACAAAAAAGTTCAGAAGATACCTTGAACCATACCCGTCATGTGTACGAAAACAGATTTTGAAAATATTGCTTCGTTATTTAATGAAAAATCAAAAACCAAAAAAAATGAGGAAATGCTTCCAGTTTCGCCTTAATTACGTTGTTGAGCCTCTGGGCCTGCCTCTGCTGCGATGTCCTGCTGGGTTCCAATCTAACGCTTGCTTGTAGAATTCGTTTGAGCCCCTGCGTAAAATGTGGCCGACCCACCTCCACTTTAGCTCCCGAATTTCTGTCGCTATCGGCTTTTGATGACATCGACGATGGAGCTCCACGTAAGAGATCCAATTGTGAGGCTACCATGAACGAATTATTTACCGCGGCCATTTATTGATGAACACCTGCAGCCGTTGAGTGTTCTCCACTGATACACGCCAAGTTTTCCTGGCGTACATTAACACAGATTTTACGTTCGAGTTGAAATTTCGGATTTTGGGGCGTCGACTAATCTGATTCTTTTTACATACATCTCTTAAACTCGCAAAGGCAGCCTTTGCCTTCTTGATCCATGAACCTATGTCGTTCTTGGTGCCGCCATCGGTCGCCATTTGGCTACCAAGATATTGGAAGCTTTCAACATTCTCCCAGCTACACGGATAAAAATCCGGAACCCGAAATTGGCAAAATGCGTCATGATTGGGCGATAAATGTGTGTGTTTTATGTTATGGATATATATACACCATAAAAAATCGGTAAGATATCATGACAAGTTCTGCAGTTTCTTATGTTAAGTACTAATAATTATAAATTTGCGTCATGAAATCATGCCGCATGTACACTGGATTATGAGGAAAATTTAAGAAATCATAAGCCTTATTCGTGAAACTATTTAGTACTTTTAATTTATGATTTCGATTCCATTCGCAAAAATATTGAAACCCTTTTCCATCAAATGGATACTAGCTACACATGTTAAACTAAATTAATTTCTAGTTCCAACAACTTCTTCTTAACTCCTGTAGCATAATTTATGTTGCATGATGCGGAAGGTAAATTGATCCACAAATTAGCTATTTGAATAATACGACGTCATAGGTAATGAAGAACAATATCTTTTCTAGGGGCTTTCTGCATGCAAACCCTTTCTAGCTGCTTTCCTTTTTTTGTTAATAAGGTTAAAGTTATACATTTTTTTTATTCAAAGAATACCACGAGACACAGCAAATTGGAATGGGTGTGGAGCTCGCTCCCGTACACGACGCAAACAAGATCAGTCGTCTTTTCTTCAGAGGTAACACTCTACCACCGACCAACAGACTTGGTGTGAACGCGGTGACGCATAGTCACCTGACAGTGTTCGTGGGCCTATTCCGTATTTCCTTATCCACCGGTGGACGCTGGGCAACGACGTTGATAGGTGGCATTTAGTACAAAGCTCTCACGCGTTTCTTTTGTCGCATTGCTTCATGCCACTGTTTTATGGTTTCATGATTCAGCGGCATGGTTCTGTCACTTGTAGTCATGTTATCATGAAGCAACATATTTTATGATTTCATAACTTTTTCGTCATGTTTTGGGTTCCGGATTTTTACGCGTGTACCGTAAAGCTGGAAGGGCTGACCGTGTTTACATCTTGGTCTTGTTGACGTTGATGGTAAGATGAGCCGCCGAGGAGCGATTGGCAAGATCATTGAGCTTGCTCTACATACCAGAGCGCCGTTGAGCAAAGAGAGCAACGTCATCAGCCAATTCAAAGTCATTTAGGTAATCCATGGTAATGGCTCATGATCAATCGCACCCACTAATATTTCGTCGATTACGATGAGGAACATTTGTGCCGTTGATGGGATACATCGTTACCTCACTCCAGCAACGACTCGGATGGGATCGGACAAGATACCGTTGTGCAGTACCATAGACTAATTTCAAGACCTCGATGTACCAAAGAAAACGATCAAATTTTCGGTGACCAGTCCGGTACCCAATAAATATTCATAACCGTGTATTTTTTTCCGTGTAAATTGCCTTTTGTGTAAATTTTATTTAGCGTGTTACACTGATCTGACAGCTCTGACAGTAAGGGACTAAACATAAATTACGTAAAGTGAGTACCGAGGATTGTTCACAATCTGCGAACTTGACTGCGGAAAAAATTGCGACCATGACGCCGCTGGCAGTACTCTACACGAAAATACCCTGTACTGATGTGCTTCAATGAGGCCGATGATTTTCTCTAGGACACCCTTGCGTCTGACGGCTCCCTACACATTTTCGTGATTGTGACGGTCGAAAGCTTTTTCGTAATCAATAAACACCAGGTAGAGGGGCTCTAGGAATTCATTGATTTGCTCGAGGGGGGCGACACATCCAGATCTGGATGCATCCTAATCTAAAAATCTCGTAAAAAGCACAACTATCTTCAAAAATCTTTTTCCGTGTACGACACATCTCAACCCATCTCCAAAATCTTATGCATCTTTTTGCGTCAGATTGACAAGATGGCTTGAAAATCTGAAAATTTGTTTTGCCATCTGGCAATCTGATGCGCATCTTGTGGCAGCGAAAATGCATCTTGGGATGTGTCGCCCCCCTCGGATTTGCTGCAAGATGATATTGATTTGAACCGATTTCAAAAATTAAACATTATGTACTTGCAACTCCGCACTATAATAGTTATTTATGTGACGAGTTGCAAAAAGTTGAGTTTTCAGCACGAGCAGTGAAGAGAATTGTCAGACAAAAGAGGCACAAAACAAGCAACAAAGAAGACGCGGCGATTACTCTTTATCCCAACTGGTAGGGTATCGGGATGCTTCGTTGGCATAGTCCCCTCATTCGGCCTATCTTAACGTTACCCAAAAACTCAAACAAACACGCATAACTGGAGATCGGAAAAGCTATGCGCCACACAACTCTAACATTTCGTTTCAATTTTAGCATTTTGGAGCATTAAAATTAAATGAAAATGTCACTTTGCTTAGCTTTTGTAGACGCCATGATTCTTCGGCTTAGTGGGTAGTCTATATACATGATCATAAATGGCCTGATTCTGGAATATTTCGAATTGACTTTTCGATAACTGAACATTTTATGCGACGGTCAAAGACGCTATTATGATCTTGTATTTTTGTTTTCAAAGAAAAATAACTATTTTACAAATTAAATGTGGGCCGAATATTGAGGACATTTTTTTCACTATGTACCCAAATCTTGGCCCATCAGTAAAGTGACGTCAACAACACCGAAAAAGTGGCGTCAACCACATTGCTTGCGATTGAACTAGAAAGAACGAACGGGAAGAAAGATTTTGTGTGCGGTGACTGTTAAAATATAACACAAAAATGGAGTTGCATTGATTTCGTTACTAAATTAAGAAAGAACTTTAGTTTAAGTTATTTCTTTATAGTTATGTGAAAATTTGACTCCGAAAATGTAATTTGAAAGCAAGATTGGTGAACAAACAGTGATAATACTTCAGTAGAAATATTAAAAAAATATAGAATAAGTGGTTCTAGCGTTTGGAAAGCAATAGGCCAACGTTGTATCCACTAATAGGCCAATTTTTGTACCGTAGACCAACGTTGCATACCATCGCATCGAATCTTTTCAACGTAATTAAGTAAGTTCTTGAATATTTATGCTAGTTTACTTCCAATTGCAGAAACATGCACTGCCTAGAGTGCGTGATAGAGTGAAGACATCATTTATACTGCTATTAATTCACGAGTTATGGTCAACATTGTCAAAGCGGCTGGCATATTAGGCCAAGGAACGGTACACATACCCTATAACAGATAATGACATGATCTCGATTGTTTTTGTTGCAGACAAAACGGAAGCTGAATTTGTTGCGTACTTTTCAACTCGTGAATAATCAATTATTACTAACCCAAATACGAAACTTATTGATGATACATCTTCAGCAGCGTTGTAGTGTTTACCGACTCGAAGTTACCGCTCGAAAATCACAATGCAGGGCTTAAAATCTTTAAACTCGTGGTGCACGATCTTTGTCCTATTCTTCCTATGTCGCATTGTCGCAAATTCAGGTTGCGACATTGTCGTTATTTTTACGCGATGGTTGAATTTTGATTCACTGAGCACGAGTCGTACATTTATCCAACGCGGCTTGCCAAGTTGGATAAATATGAAGAGTGCTGAAAAATAGAGTTCTGGAACGTGTTCCATACTACCGTCTACCCCCGTTGGTTTGACCTCATCTAATCTGAACACTTTAATTTGACCCCCTCTAATTTGCACATCGTTCAAACTAAAAATGGTTCAAAAGCCATTCTGCTAATGGAACGGGGTGAAACGGAACGCAGAATCAAAACAAAACAGCAAAAAGGGTTACCATCAATGTGTTTTTCGATGCCCACAGGGTTACTAGAAGTTCAAATTAAAAAATGAACCCCGTTGGTTTGCATGAGGTGTCGTTCAAACCAACGGGGGTAGACGGTAGTTATTTATGTATTGAGCTATGCAAGGATTTCGCGACGATCGTGCAGATGTTCAATCTTTGACAACACAATGCTCACACATCCAACAACAAAGGAAACAGTGCATAAACAAACCGATTAGTCGAAACACCACCCCAAAATAACGCTCCGTTACTGGAAAACTGTAGCGGCAACATCAACCAATGTATGCTGAAACCGGTGTGCATATTTTGTGGTGGGACAATTTTGTTTGCCTGTGCGTCGTATTTGGCGCAAGATCGTCAATAACGAGTTGCAAAAACTTGATTTTTTCAGCACGAGTCGTACATTTATCCAACGGGGCTTGCCGAGTTGGATAAATACGAAGAGTGCTGAAAAAATCGAGTTTTGCAACGAGTTCCATACAAAGTTTTATGCAATGATTTTTTTTTCATAATGCAACTCATTTGAGTTGCATGACGAAAAATAGTTGTATAATTTTCATAATGCAACTCATTTGAGTTGCATTATGAAAATTATACAACTATTTTTCCTAATGCAACTCATTTCAGTTGCATAATGAATTAGTTCAGAAAAATTGGTCATTATGATATCAAAATGAGTTAGATAAAATAAAAATTATGTTACTGAATTGCATAAACATGTTTTTCAGATTTTCGTGCTAATTTAGGTTTAGGTTCAGTTCCCAATCGCAAAACCTGTTTCATTGCGTGCAGAGATGGAAATGTTCTCGCGAGTAAAAAACCTACACACTACTTTATAAAAATCATCGACTTCAGTGATGTTTTACCGAAATCTCAACCGTTAAGTTTGTTCTACAGGAAAAAAACGGGTAAAGAAAGGCGGCCACTTTTACCGAACTTAGTTATAGTTTGACAGATAAACGCTAACATTTTACCTAAATTTGTTATTTTTTTAAAGAAATTCGTTAACAATCCAATACCTACACAGATAAAAATAATGAGGTTTACACGTCATGTAAACTTCATTTTAGTCATGTAAACTTAGTGTTATGATGGTTTACATGATATATCATGTAAATTTGTGTTATATGTCATGTAAACTCTCAGAGTCATGCTGAATTACATGACATATAATGGAAGTTTACATGATATTTCATGAACTTTACATGATATGTCATGTAAACTTCTGCGATATCCCACGCTCCAATTATGTGCATCATATGTCACAGAATTTTACACTCTTTTTTCGATCTGTGTAAGGCTCAGCAGTTGAGATTTTGGTAAAAAATACCGAACGCGACTAGCTGTGAACACAAAGCTTACTCATGGTTCCGGGAGGGAAGAGTGCTCTCTGCTGTACGTAAGAGTCGTCTCCATTCGACTAGGTCCATGGCAGTGTGTCTTAAGTTCACACATTCGCACATCGTCCTCCACTTGATCGACCCACCTAGCTCGCTCCACATCGCGACTTCTTGTGATTTGATGGCTCTCGAGAACCATTTTATTCGGGTTGCTATCCAACATCCTGGACGTGACCCACCCCCCACCGTAGCCTCCCTATTTTCTCTCAGAAGCTGATGCAGTTCGTGGTGCATTCGCCTTCTCCAAACCCAGTCTTCCATCTGCACTTCGCCGTAGATGGTATGCAACACCTTCCGTTCAAAAATTTCACGGGCGCGTTGGGCACATGGAGTCCATGCTTCGTGCCCATAGAAGACTATCGGTCTTATCAGCGTTTTGTAGATAGTTAACTTCGTGGGACGGTGAACTTTGTTTGATCGTAGAGTTCTGCCATAGAGTTCTGCGGAGTCCAAAGTAAGCCCGATTCGCTGCCACAATGCGCCTCAGAATTTCTCTGCTGGTGTCGTTGTCGGCGGTCACACTTCCACAGCTTCTTCTACCAATTACCATTTTGCATGTGAATATGGTTTGGCAGGCACGAAGATACGGTATGCCCAAGGAATCCATTCAAATTTTTATTACGAAAAGTTCCTGGGCCGACAGTAGGCCGTCCCTTATTTTGTAGAATAGATATAGAAATAGAAAAGTTAATTTTTTGTTATTGTAAAATGATTGTTTTAGCTAAAACATGATCGTGTTAAAATTTTATGTTCGATCTTAAAGCTAAATTGTTTTTTTTTTTCATGTTCGAAAATGTCATGTTTTCGGCCCTATCTTGGGCCCTATTCAGTTGGGCATGGTTTGAACTAGGGCTTCCAATCCCGGGATGGATTACCCGGGAAATGAAATTTCCCCTTGTAGCTTTTTATTTTGATTTCGGGATCCCCTGCCAAAGTATTTTCGTTTTTTTTCTTTGGCAGTTATTGTAAGTTGTAGTTATTTTTTTTTGTATTGGGTGTTATGTACTCTTGTCTTGTGTTATTGTATCTGTTCATTAAGTATGACTATGCGATTGTGAATTTTATAGAATAAATCCTAAGATTAAATTGAGCATCATCATTGGAGTTGTTGTTGATATACGCAGAATAATCAAAAAACAATTGACTACTTTAAGCAAAACACGTTTATGTATTTCATATCAAAATTTCAATATTAAATGCTATTTGAAAAATGCGTACTTGAAATGCATTGAAGGTAAAATATGAAACTTCTTATCGTGAATTTTGCTGAATTGTGCACAGTCTACAATAGGAAACGAAAAAATATGATATCTGATTGACGATTTTCTTTCAAATAAATACATAAATAAATTTTTCGCTTAAAAATAAAATTTCCTTATTTCCCGGGATCCCGGGAAATCCCGGGAAATGGTTAATTTTTTTCCCGTTTCCCGGGAAGCTGAATCCCGGGAAAGTTGGAAGCCCTACACTGAAAAAATAAATCACATATCACATGGAAAATTTCCATTAGTTTGGCTATATAACTGTTATTGGATTTTCCGATGAAAATTTCTTAGGAAATTTCACATGAAATCAATACGGTATATGGAAAACATTAGGAAATCACATAACTTCTATTGGAAATCCACATAATTTCGCAAAATCTATGTGATATTCCCATATAGTTCAATGGATACGCGTATGGAAACAGTCCATGTGAAAATCAGATGAAAACAATGTGAAAATTTTTTTCAGTGTAGTTTGAATACCCGTGCGCTTAGCTAAATGGGGGCATAAATGCGATGCATTTATGACCTTCTAATTTTTATTGAAATGTCTTTTTTCCATCGATTTAAACTTTTTGCAAAAACTTTCACATCAAGTTGAGCACATTTTAATGTGAGAGTGTAGAGTAGAGAAAAAAAAATGCATGGAAAAGTTACACTAGTTTACAAAATAAAACGAAAGTCGTGAACTTCTGTCAACGACCAAAATTTTTGAAGCACAATTCAGTGCTGATTTCGAAACCGACCTTCAAAAAATTTTAAGTAGAACAGTTTTTGAGTTTTAGCTCAATATCGAGCTTTACAACTTTTCAAAATATGTAATTTACTAAAATTCAAATATGTTGCGTTTTGTTCAACCAATTTTAAATCTTTTTCCATAAATTAAAAGCTGAATAAAATACCATTCGATCATCTGAATACAGGTTTTGCGTCAGATTGATGAATTTCAAGATATTGGCGAGTTTTAGGGACGATCTCATTGAATTTTAGCAAAATTCCCAAAACTTTTTGAAGAAATGTTTTTTTTTCATTAAGAAAAAAACAATTTTAAAAATCTTTCTCGACGTTTATTTGACACATCATATGTAGGCGAGTTACAGTAAAAAAATCAGCTCAATCGGAGCATTGATTACGGAGAATGAGATGTTTGAAGTGAGCGACTTTGCTTAAAAATAGAACAAAAATCGATTTCAAATAATCAACCTTGTATGGAAAGTCGAAAAAATTTCCACTCTACTGTATTTTTTTCTTTCGCGTTTTCGAACTCAGGGCATGATTCTACACCAAAAATGATCATCAGCTTACCGAGTTCAAAAATGCTGTAAACTAGTGTTATTAAAGGACTCAATGTTGGTGAATCGAATCAATCCACCTCCAGTTGACAGTACGGGAAATGGAACCCAAAGTGACAATTTATTTACATTCAATTTCCACTTGTCATTACTTTTCGGGCAAACAAAATATATTCGGTGGAAGATGACGAATCTATCTTCGCATCATCCATCGGCTGTTGTTCATGGGACATCCCTTTATCGCCAAAATTAATCATGTGCCCGTAATAGAACGAAAATAATATCCGACAAGCAATTACAAGATTTTACACCACAAAACAAACATTCGCAGTGGATCTAAAATCCTAAATCCGAGATGCGCAAATGAGAAAACCCCGCAAAAAAGTCGTGGACTCCGAATGTGTTAATTGACCCAATCCACGCGTAGGAATCTTGTTCGCAGCGTCAAGCAAAAAAGCATAAAATCGCTAAGTGGTGAGATTTTCTTTTGCGTGACTATGCAAAATTGGCGAACAACTCTGGAAAATGTTCACTCCCGCGCGGTTTCGTGAGTATTCCACTTGCAGAGGTGACATTTTTTTTCGCAGCCATACCGAGAGGTAACCTTTTTTCTGTGGTGGCTTGTCGGTTCGGTCAGATAATGGATGTCTACTGTAGAAAATGCAGTATGTGTTGATTCATCTATTGCAAGAGTATCTATTCAAAGACGTTCGGATCTACATCAAATTGAAAATATCAATATTCCGGTTGCTCACTTTACTTCACGTCCATTATAGAGGGGGATATGGATATTGCCAAACACAATTTTTGTTTGATAATTGGCAACACTCCAGTAGAGTCTAATTTAAAAAATAATTGAATTTTGATTGTTCGGTTATAATATGAAGATATTTATTAGACTGGGTCAACAAAGTTGATTTTTTTGGAACAAAGCTTTTTCGATTCCTTTTAGCGTCCAAAACAACTGTGCAAAATTTGGGAGCGATTGGTTGATTCCCCGTATTCCGAATTGAGATTGAAATTTGTAAGGAATTTAGTATGGGAAAACGTGCTTTTTTGCATTTTTCTCATAAATTGAAATTTTTCGTCTAATACGACCCAACTAATGACGTTAAAGTATAGCCTAGCGCCTAGGATATGCCAAAAAACTTTGCGAAGACCGGAATGTGAAATTTCTGGAGGAATCCCTGAAAAACTCCTGAAGGTATTCCTGGAGAATTTCCTGGAAGAGTTTCTGAAGAAATTCCTAAAGGAGTTCCTGGAAGAATCCTTGAAAGAACTTCTGCAGGATTTCCTGCAGGAATCTTCAAAGGATTCCCTGGAGGAATCTTCGAAGGATTTCCTGAAGGAATCTCTGGGAAAATCCCTGGAGAAATTCATGGAGAAATCTCTGGAGGAATCCCTGAAGCAATTCCTGTTGGAATCTCAGAAGAAATTCCTGGAAGAGTGCTTGAAGAAATTTCTCGGTAATTCCTGGAGGCATTCCTGAAGGTCCTGGAGAAATTCCTTGATAAAACCCTGGAGGAATGCCTGGAGGAATTCTAGAGGAATTCTTGAAAGAATTACTGGATGAAGTTCTAGAGGAATCTCCAGAGGAATCCTGGGAGATTTCTATTTCTATTATTTTGTATTAATTTGTAATAAAAAGTCTTAAGAGGATTCACCGAAATATTCCTGAAGGTATTCCTTCACCAATTTCGTGGAAAATTTTCTGAAAAAATTCCCAAGAGGGTTTGCTGGAAGAATCCTTAGAGGAACTCCTGGAAGATTTCCTGGGGGAATCTTCGAAGGATTACCTGGAGTAATCTTTGTAGGATTTGCTGGAGGAATCTCTGGGAAATTTCTGGAGAAACTCGTGTAAAAATCCTTGGAAGAATCCCTGAAGCAATTCATGGAAGAATCTCAGAGGAATGCCTGAAAAATTCCTGGATAATTACCTGGAAGAATTTCTGAAAAAATCACCAGAAGATTTTCTTAAAAAAAATCCTGGAGAAATTGCTGGAGGAATTCCTGAAGAAATTTTTGGGAAAATTCCTGGAGAGTTTCATGGAGGATCGAGGAGTTCCTGAAGAAATTCCTGGATATAATCCAGGAGGAATCCATGTAGGTTCAGTCGGGTCTCCTATTAGACGCTGCCACCCACTTTACGCCCACCAAGTTTTCCAGGCTGTCTTCTAACCAATTAATATCATTTTTTGTGTGTGTTGGGCATATAGTAAGCACTAACTGCACTAAAAAAATCAGCTTGATTGGATGCAAGACAGCTGAGAAATTGCGGTGGGAGTGAAGTAGGTGGCAACGTCTAATAGGAGACTCGACTGTTTTTCTTTGGGAATTGTTGGAGGAATCCTTGAAGGAATTCCTGGAGCAATCTCTGGAGGAGTTCTTGCAACAATTACTGGATCAATTTCTGGGGGAATCTCTAGAGGAGCTCTTCAAAAAATAAAAAAAATACAATTACACCGTCTTCGGCCAGAGGCCGCACATACTGAACATAACTAACATTAGACAACGGACAACACATATAACACCCAGTGGCCCAGTGAAGAATTTTCCGTTTGACGAAAAGTTGTCCCCGACTGGAGCGGGAATCGAACCCACACTCCGAGGCTTACGAGACACCTAAACAACTAACGCCGCTAACTACTCGGTCACGAAAACCACAAATTTCTGAAAAAAAACCCTGAGAAGTTCCTGGAGGGATTTCTATAGAAATTTCTGGAGGAATCCCTGGAGAAATCCTCAAAGGAATGCCTGAAGGAATCCTTGGAGAAATTCGTGTAGGTGTCTCTGGAAAAAAATCTGTAGGAGTTCCTGGTGGAATTGTTGGAAAAATCCCTAAAGCAATTACGTGAGTAATCTCTGGAGGAAAGCCTGGAGGAAGTCCCAAAGGAATGCATTATGGAAATTCTGGTGGATTTCTTGGAGGAATCCCTAAAAAAAATCTTGTTGGAATTCTTGGAGTGATCCCTAGAGGAATGCCTGTAGGAATTTCTGAAGGATGGTCTGAAGGTTGGAATTCTTGGAGTGATCCCTAGAGGAATGCCTGTAGGAATTTCTGAAGGAATCTCCAGAGGAATTTCTGAAGGAATCTCCAGAGGAACTCCTGGAGAAATCTCTAGAGGAATTTCTAGCGGTATTTCTGGAGGAGAGAAGTGGAAGAAGAAGAGGAGGAGAGAAATTCCTGCACAAATTCCCAGAGGAATCCCCGGAAAAATTCCTAGACGAATTCCTGAAGAAATTCGTGTATTCCTGGAGAAATTTCTGAAGGAATTTCGAGTGGCAATCCCAGAAAGAATTCCAGAAGAAATTGCAGATGGAATCATTGGAGAAATTCTGAAGGAATTCTAAGAAGAGTTCGTCAAGCAACTCCTTGAGGAATCCCTGTAGCAGTTCCGTAAGGAAACCCTGCAGGAGCTCCTGAAGGAACCCCGGGGGAATCCTGGAAGCAATTCCTAGAGGCATTGCTAAGGGAATCCCTAAACAGTCCCTGGAGGAAGTACTGAATTTATTCCTGGAGGAACTCCTGAACGAATTCCAGCAGGAACTCCTGAAGGAATTCTAAAAAGTCTTCCTGGAGGAGTCCTTGGAGGAATGGATCTCAGCGAGTGGGGGCTGGGGTCTCAGGAGCGTTTTAAGAGGTTTAGAAGCGTTTCAGGGGAGGCTTAGAGACGTTTCTGGGAATCCGAAGGGGTTTCAGAGTAACAATTTCATTGCTGATTGGTTTTCACAATCGAGAATGTGGTTTTAAAACGGTTTTATTGCTACTCTTAATGCGGTTTGCAAAAGCTCTCCGAGAGTGGTCCACTTAGCCGGAAGATGCTCTTAAATAGGTTATCAAGAGGTTTTGATGTATAAATCAGTTTTATTGCAAGTTTTATAAAATTGGTCATGAAGATCTCTTATAGAGCCGAACAAAACTTAAAATGTTACTTGGGTCTTGAGGTTGGGTCGGGCACATTGATTTTCGGGTTTTAGTTTCAGAGGATTTTTGGTGGATTTGGAGGCATGACGGAGGTGTTTTCGATGGTTTTGAAGAGTCTCAGATGGGTTACATGGGGTCCATGGGCGTTTTAGGGGAATTTCGGAGGCCAGGAACCTTCAGAGAATTTTTGACGGGTTTTAGAGGCGTTACATTGGCGTTTTCGGTGCATTCAGAAGGTCTGAGATGAGTTACAGCTGTGTTCATAAAAATAGCAGTGAAAGCCGTTTTCCATTCAAAATGGTCAACTTTAGCATGCTGTAACTTTGTTCTTCTATGAGCGATTAAGCTAAAAATTTGACAGCGAACTACAAATATGGTGAATATTGTTATAGAAAAATTTGAAAATTTTCGAAGCACGTGGCAAAAAGTTAAACACAATGTAAAGATGATCAAAATAATAGCAGTGTAAATAAATTGAAATTTAGCTTTACCTTGAAGTCCAGACACGAATGCCACATAAGTGGTAAAGTGTCTTTAATAAATATTAATAATAATAATAATTTACCTTGAAGAAGCAAGAAATATTTTCGCACGCTATTCGAACAGTTTCCGTCTCGATTACAAGTTAATGTTCAAATTTAAAATTTTTAAAATTGTTTGCTGAATAAAAAAAATCAGAACAAACACTGCTATTATTTTGATCAATTTCACATAATGTTTAACTTTTTTCCACGTACTTCGAAAATTTTCAGATTTTGCTATAACAATATTCACTATATTTGTAATTCGCTGACAAATTTTCAGCTCAATCGCTCATAGGAGAACAAAATTAGAGTATACCAAAGATGGCCATTTTCTATAGAAAGCGGCTTTCACTGCTATTTTTATAAACACAGCTGTACATGAGGTCCATGGGGGTTTTAGAAGGATTTCAGAGGCGTTTCAGGGAGATTGAGAGGATTTTCAAAAAACCTCTTCACGAAAACGCTGAAAACTTCCCGGAAATGCCTTGAACCTCCATCATCTCATTAAAATGTCCTTGAAATCTTCGTAATCCATTTGAAATGCTCTGAAAACCTAACACGTTCCTGGAACCCCCGCCCCCTTATATAACCCTACCTAAAATGCTTCGAAACGCTCTGAAGCCTCCATAATCCCATTGAACGCCCTTGAAATCATCATAATTTATTGAAAAAATAAACCTTAAGCCTCTTGGAATGCCCCTGAAACACTCTGAAATTCCGAGCAGGAGAAAATAACTGAATAATAACAAACTGAATACCCACAACCTGAATTAAGTATTAAGAAGCCCTGCATAAGAGGTAAAATGCCTAAAATAATAGCTGATATGTATTCTGTGCATAACACTTGAATATTGACATCAGGTGTGGTAATACCATAATAATCATAATAATCGGCGAATTTTCCATACCAATAGTGATTTATCCATTTCAAGCAATCCTCAACACCAAACCAAAACTCGTTGAGGTATTTTATCAATATCTACAAAACACCAAAAAAAGTTATTTAAAATATCAAGATAACCGGCCAATACCTTGTCTTGGTATGATTCCTGACTTTGGTATGCTGCA
This sequence comes from Aedes albopictus, assembly GCF_035046485.1. Taxonomy (NCBI): domain Eukaryota; kingdom Metazoa; phylum Arthropoda; class Insecta; order Diptera; family Culicidae; genus Aedes; species Aedes albopictus. Next base: position 234,710,835 of record NC_085137.1, read on the forward strand.
GTTATATTATAGCAGTTATTCGTTCCTGCTCGGGATGTCTCTGAAATTCCCAATTATTTGTCAATAATGATTTTAATCTTAATTTGAACCAATATGAATCTAGAGTTGAACTAGTGGCGGCAGCAGCTCGAGCAATTCTCACAACAGCCAATTTCATGCTAAACAACTAAAAATCACATGGATTTGCTAATTCTCACAACTATTTTTCATTAGGCAGTGGAATTTCAGCTCAAAATGTTCGGAATCCTTCAGGAATTTGAAAACTTAATTTGGAATTTTTCATCGCGCAGTCTGCAGGTCAACACTGGAAGCTCGCCCCATTTCACTAGTTCAAATATAGATTTCAAATGGTTCAATTCAAGATAAGATTCTCCAAGTACTTATTACGTAAATTTGATATTTTTATGGCATATAGTGCGGAATATTATTCGGTTGGTAGATTCTACGATGAATTAATTTCATATGAATTGGCTTTCACTTCACGTATTCACTTGTTGCGTGTGATACAATGCGTGAGCTGTACGAGTGCACCGAAAATGTGCTTCCTGTGGGGGGAAATGGGTGAAATCACAGTGATTTTTCATTTGCTTATTTTCAATGAAGATCATGTTAACCCGCTGTTTCATTTTGCCCCACCCGTTTCAACTTACCCCGGTGTACCTTATGTCATTTTAACCCTTTGGAGCCGGAGGGGTCATATATGACCCCAACATAGAAACGACTGTATAAATTCACCCATTCGATAACACAGAATACTGTCTTCGGCAAAGTTATTGAAAATTGAGTCCTCTATTAGGGAAAAATGGGTATATTTGTATTTGGGACTTCATTGATTACCTAGAACATCCTGAACACCATGAAAATTGCAGAAACGAAATAATTGACATACCAGTTGTTCTAAAAGCTGAATTTGGATGTGGGTTTGGTGTATTTGTATCCATTAAGCCTTTAACAGGAATATCAAAAGGTATTTTATATTCTGGGATGTTCTAGGTGTTCCAAACTGTCCTATAGTGAAGTCCTTCAAATCTACAAGAATAATTTTATGTATTTTCGCCACAGTTAATAGCATTACATAACCTACCGAGATCCGTGAAGCTCTTGACATCTAATATGTCATTTATGGACACTATAGGGATATTCCCGGTCAGCCAAACTACCTTGGAGTTCAGGACTTCGGGTCTATACTCGTATCAGTATCCATATCTGTTATACTTTAAAACGCTGCATAATCAACTGCAGTTACTGGAACAATATGAAGTCTACTCGCTTATTATAAACCTTTGGGACATCTAGGGTCGTCCAAATTGTTCTATAATAAAGTCCTTCAAATCTACAAGAACAACTTTATGTGTTTTCACCATATATAATAGTATTGTATAATCTGCTAGAGTCCGCGGAGCTCTTGAAGTCTGACATTTGAGACTTTTCAGAGACACTACAAGGATATTCCAGGTCAGCCAAACTATATTGGAGTTCAGGACTTCAGGTCTTCACTCGTAACAACAGCCATATCTGTTATACTGAGTATCGCTGCATAATCAACCGCAGTCACTGGAGCAATCTGAAGTCTACTTTTTTGTAATAAACGTTTGGGACATTCACGGTCGTCCAAACTGTTCTATAATGAAGTCCTTCAAATCTTTAAGAAAAACTTCATTTGTTTTCATCATAAATAATAGCATAGAATAATCTGCTGAGATCCGTGAAGCTCTTGAAATCTCAAATGTCATTTAGGGACACTATGGGAATGTTACTTCCAGGTCAGCCAAACTATCTATGAGTTCAGAGCTTCAGGTCTACACTCGTAACATCAGCTATATCTGACATACTGAGTAACGTTTCAAAATCAATAGCGGTGAAGTCTTCTATATCCCTTTCGTGACGGAGCGCAAAAAAGTGAAATCTCCATACAAATTGCTCAACTTTGGCTCTCCAGAACTCTTAGATTTCCCAAAAAAGTAATTATTTTTTTACTCATTTGAAAGAACTACTCTTTATCTTTTGATTTCTAGAGTTGACTACGTAGATAAATCGGAAATAAATAATATGCGACAGATAAAACTTTTTCATGTTTTACCGTTTTTGCCCACTTTTTGTTTACATTGTTGTGGTAAATTTTACAGGCAACGTAAACAAAAGTTTATTTCACACATACAAGTATAAGTAATGGCTGAATTAGTGGAACAATTTACATCATATAAAACAAAGTCTTAACAGATGAAAAAAATATACAAAACTGTTACCGCTCAACAGCACAATTGTGTTGGTTCGTCTCGAAAGGGATATATTATTATGAACCTTTGGGTCATTGAAAGTCGTCCAAATTATCTTGAAGTTTAGCTCTTGATAATAACAGTAGTTATTCTCACAATGAACTTTGGAATATAATCTGTAATCCCCCTGGCATATCATGCGTCATTTCAATATAGTTTTGAGATATTCCAGATCAACATCACTACTCCGGAGGCCATAGCTTCAGGTCTACACTTGTGATAATAGCTTTTGCCACAACGTTAAGGTGTTACATAATCCACTGTACTTACCAATGCAGTTAGAGAAACAGTGCGCGTTGTTATATGTTTTTGGGATATTATGGGCTTCATAACAGAAGGTTAGTTGATAAAAACAATTTTTGTAACTTTCACAAAACTTGCTGGACATGATAGATTACAAACCGTAGCTTTTAATGAAAGAAGTTACCGTTACACCCGTAGACTTTACGATCTAAACTCAAGTATAGTTTGGATGACCTAGGATACACGACTGATCTGATATTGTCCATTTACCTTTCAGAAGACTTACTGGACATGATAGATTACAAATCGTAGCTTTGTGAAATGAAAGAAGTTACCGTTACACCCACAGACTTTAGGATCTAAACTCAAGAACACTGCCTATATTCGCATAGTTGACGTAAGCGCCATTGTAGTTTTCAACACACTTTCGAAATTTTGGCAATGATAAATGGGAAGTTTAAGATTTTTTTTCACTTTGACATATAGCTAGTGATTAGATCTTGTGCTCTATCGAATAAAACTGGTAACAATTATGAACATGTGATGGATATTAGCTAGTGAATACTGACATTGTGAATGGTGGTTTCGTCGACTATGCGATCATGGGAAGAACAGTTTGGATGACCTAGGATACCCTGACTGATCTGATATTGCCTATTGAATTTTCAGAAGACTTACTGAACATGATAGATCGTAGCTTTGTATAATGAAAGAAGTTACCGTTACACCCGTAGACTTTAGGATCTTAACTCAAGAATAGTTTGGATGACCTAGGATATCCCGACTGAGCTGATACTGTCTATTGAACTTTCAGAATACTTGCTGGACATGATAGATTACAAATCTCAGTTTTGTATAATGAGAGAAGTTACCGTTACATCCGCAGACTTTAAGATCTAAACTCAAGAACAGTTTGGATGACCTAGGATACCCCGACTGATCTCATACTGTCTATTTATCTTCCAGAAGATTTGCTGGACATGATAGATTACAAATCGCAGCTTTGTGTAATGAAAGCAGTTACCGTTACACCCATAGACTTTAGGATCTAAACTCAAGAGCAGATTGGATGACCTTGGATAACTCGACTGATCTGATATTGTCTATTGAACTTTCAAAATACTTGCTGGACATGATACACAAATCGTAGCTTTGTATAATAAAAGAAGTTACCGTTACAACTACAGACTTTAGGATCTAAACTCAAGAACAGTTTGGATGACCTACCCGAGCAGAGGGGAATATCAAATTAATAACTACGAAATTACAAAACCTGTTTTTATATCTCGTTTTGTTATTATTGTATTATCAAGGCATTACGTTTCCATAACATGTTTTGTTGGACAATCTTATTTTGTTATGACCAAGCTATTGGTATACAGCCATTCATTTCAATATTATATTTTGTTGTGAAACCAATTTGGTTATTATTGTATTATTGAGAGTGTACAAATACTTTATGCTATTGCTATCAAAACTAAAACAAGTTTTTAAATAAATCCTACGTCATTCAACAACGTTATTTTCAGTATTTCGCGATTTCACGAATATCAGCCACTGCCCAAGTGGCGCAGCACCCTACATACATCAAAACGAGAACATAGCAGGCGATATTGAAGGTGAGGTTTGAAAGGGACGTTCCAGGTTCCGCCTTTGATATGAGAATTTCAATGATAAAAATGTCAAACTTATTGAGTAAACTTGTTTGAACGAAGCTAATACAGACAGCTGTAGATGGGTTTGAATAGGATTTTTCAGAAATATTTTGTATTTTTACATGTTTTCCCTGTCGTTCCAGAGGATGAAGTCGGATCTACCTATTTGTGGTAAAAGATTACATTAATAGTTGAAAATACACCTATGAGGGAAGAGAGAAACTGAAGTTCGCAATAATTGTTCCGCCATTCTCACATGCTGGTCTAAATATGTATAGCATTCTCAGTCAACACGAAGTCATATATGATGCAGAAAAGGATGCTAATGTGGAGGCCATATGCGTACACGCTTTCATTTAACCACGGGTAAAGTGTACACATATCGCCTCCACTTTAGCTTCCTATTCAACAGCATGTGCGATTATTTGATATCATAACTAATTTTGCTTTCGGGATGTTATCAATAACTCTTTAATATCAAAATTTGTTATTGACATTTTTTCTGAATTCACTGTTATTAAGTTGTTATTGACACTAACAAAACATGTTATTAAATTGATTTTCCAGGAACAAATTTTTGTTATGTGACTTGTTATTTTGCCGCTTATGACAGACAACTTTATAACTCAATATGTTATGTTAATAACATAAAAATAACTCATTCCGTTATGCAGTTATTTTGCCAGAATAACGTATTTTGTTATGCTGTTGTTATTCTCTTCTGCTCGGGTAGGATATCTCGACTGATCTGATACTGTCTATTGAACTTTCAGAATACTGACTGGTTATGATAGATTACATATCGTAGCTTTTTATAATGAAAGAAGTTACCGTTACACCCGCAGACTTTAGGATCTAAATTCAATAACAGTTTGGATGATCTTGAATATTCCTACTGATCTAATATTGTCTGTTCACCTTTCAGAAGACTTGCTCGACATGATAGATTACAAATCGTAGCTTTGTGTAAAGAAAGAAGTTACTGTTGCACCCGCAGACTTTAGGATCTAAACTCAAGAACAGTTTGGATGACCTAGGATATTCCGACTGATCTGATACTGTCTATTGAACTTACAGAAGACTTACTGGACATGATAGATTACAAATTGTAGCTTTGTGTAGTGAAAGAAGTTACCTTACACTCATAGACTTAAGGATCTAAACTCAAGGACAGTTTGGATGACCTAGGATATCCCAACTGATCTGGTATTGTCTATTTACCTTTCAGAAGACTTGCTGGACATGATGGATTACAAATCGCAGCTTTGTATAATGAAAGAAGTTACCGTTACATCCATAGACTTTAGGATCTAAACTCAAGAACAGTTTGGATGATCTAGGATATCCCAACTGATCTGATATTTTCTTTTTACCTTTTAGAGAACTTGCTGGACATGATGGATTACAAATCGCAGCTTTGTATAATGAAAGAAGTTACCGTTACACCCATAGACTTGAGGATCTAAACTCAAGAATAGTTCGGATGACCTAGGATGTCCAGAAAAAATATTCCGCATAATATTCTACCGTTTTTGTACTATGGTATACCAAAACTACAGAAAAACGTTGAAAAAACTCCGGAATAACGCTTGGAAAAATTCCGGCTTCAAACTAATTCAAAATTTGACTAATTCAAAATTAGATTTCTTACCTTACCTTTTAAGAGTTTCCACTTCGTTCGTGCTTACTGCTTAGTTTAGCTTAGCTTAGCTAATGGTGCTTCTCCGTGATTGAATTACAATGGGGTCCAACTGAAGTTCACACTCCAATTATTCTCAAAGTGCAATTTAAGCAGTTCATACATTTTTGATCAATAAAGACGCCAGCCAAGCCCTTACAGTCAGTTGGGAAGGGAAAGGAATGTTAGAGTGTGATGGTTGTTGCTACTAGAGACCAAGAGCACTCTGCGTCCCCACAACCAGAACTGTGGCCCGAGCAGAAGAAAATAGCTGAATAATACCAAACTCAGGTATGGAAAACCGAATACCTACAACCTGAATGAGGTATTAAGAAGCCCTGCATAAGAGGTAAAATACCTAAAATAATAACTGGTGTGCATTATGTGCATAACGCGTGAATAATCACTTCAGGTATGGCAATATGTACCTAAATAATAATCGGCGATAATTCCATACAAATAGAAATTTTTCAATAATTGAATAATATCTCAAGCAGTCCTCAACACCAAATCAATAACTTGTTAAGGTGTTTTGTTTGTAGGATAGGATGAGAGATCTGGGAGTCACCGTTAATCGGTAATGCAATCCATGGATATATCCCCTATAGGGGAGCTAGTTTCCACTTCGTACGTACTGTACAAAAAGATAGGACAAATAGGTAATGGTTAAGTATGTTATGATTCCGCTTCAAAATTACTTGAGCAGTTTGCAGATGGCAAGTAAAATGTAACACCGGTAACATCTTCCGCAATTCAAATAGAACTGTCACTTTTTCTCGCGGAAAATAGTCCATTACATTATTCCGTAAGGAAACTAACACTTTTGCCCATACTAGATCAGTAGTTGAAAGTACGTACTAGGTACCAGAAATGGAGGAATTCTACTTGGAAAGAGGAAACTTTTCTTTACTTTTGTAATTTCAAATATATTTGAAATAACTCAGATCTAGTTTATCATCAATCATTTCGAGTTTTTTTTTTGTGATTGTTTAATCATAGTTAATCATGAATCATGATTATTAATCAATGAGCCATTTATTTCTTTAATCATAATCACTCACAGATAAAACGAAATTTGATCATTGATCATAATCATTAATCATCCAATCTTAATCATTAATCACAGAAATTGGAATTTTAATCATCAACGATTGATCATGATTATTTTTTTTTTGTTAATCATGAACGCTCTATTCATGCATACATCTGTAGCAATATATGATACTATCTGAACAGTGTTGCCAGAACAGCAGAAATAATAATGTCTGCAGATACCCCACTGGTTGGCCATTTTGACCATTCGAACTTTACTGAATATTACATATGTCTTTTTAGAAAGCTATTGAAACTATGCAAGCTATTTGAAATGGCCGGATATTTCAATATTGTTCGTAAAAAAGTGGATGTAAACCGAATTGGAGGGAAAGAAAAGTACGTACTTAAGAATATAGTTTGGGCATCCCTGCTAGATGCCGTAATAATTTGCATTGTTCCAATTCATTTGCCTTTTCTCGTTCTGTCAACCATGTCACTAAGCTTGAACAGTATCAGTGAAAACAAGCGACAGAACGGGCGCATTTGAATTGGAACATCTAATTCTAATGTGGAAAGTCACCGTAAATGTAAGTTTTTTCTATGTTAAGTGTCTAATATGTGTGTAATAATAAAACAAATTATAGCTTTGTAGCATGTGGCAATGGAATCCGCGATGCGTTTTATTTGCCCTGCTGAAAGACCGGTGCCCGATTGTTCGCTGTTTTCAACAATATTGTCGGAGTGTATGATCTCTTACTGCATTTTGATATCCAAGCTCCCAGCCATTAGATTCCAACTCACTTTGTGGGTGTCTACCATTCCATTAATGGCACCCAGACTTATGGAAAAGCGTGAAAATGTGACACCGCAACGCCATGCGCCTTCAATGTTAATGATGATGATGAAGACGACGACAACGACTTTGAGATATGTACGATGCTAGCTGATGATGAAATAAACGGTGGGTAGGAACCGACACCGAAAGCGTTTCAGCAACGCCCTGGCAAACCACCATTCCAACAAACAACTCGCGCCTCGAGCTTCGCTGCCGTCGAGCCAGCTATTATACCAATAACTCCAGGATGGGGTGCGCTTGAAGTGTGGTGTCTCTCGATATGCTTTCTATACTTCCCGGCACATTTCTCTGCATCAGCCAACCCAGTTTCGCAAAGGCACCACCATGCGAACTGTCGAAGGAAAAAAAAAAAGTGTTTGCCGTAAGGATTTTCCTAATTGAGTTAGATTTGATTTATTTATGGTAATGAAGGATTTGAAATACATTCGTATCGTTGCCCTGAGGAGTAAAAAATGCTGATGAATCCTGAAGGAAATGTTTTTTTTTACCGTTCGACAAAACGATCCTAATTGATTCCGGCTTACGCAAAGAGAAGTGGGGAGAGCCACATCTAATTAACACGTAAAAAGTATCCATTCTCATCTCATAATGAGCCTTGATTCGTGAATACTCCGACGGAACACGAAAAAGGTTGTTGGAATCAAACTACGTATGAAGAGGATGGACCTATCCGGTTATCTTGTTTTGATAGTAATTGTCTTTAGGTTGATTAGTCAATTGTTCAATACTACCCTTCACTACCTACGCCGGCTCGTAGCACATTTTTCCTACACAGCATCCCTTATTACCATAGCAGATGCTATCGCCCATGCTCTGATTGATGGATGGCACTTTTCTGACATTATCGATGCCACGTGGCGCTGACATCTATTACGACCACTACCTGGTAATGGTCAAACCGCGCCCATCAACAATGCGTAATTCCATCGAAAATTTCTTGTATGGAAAATTTTCAACTATTTATTTTGGGGTTCGATTTGTTTAAATGCTTTGAAAAGCTTTATTTTTTTCTTCAGTAGCTTCCTAGAAAATTTGTATAGGAATTATTTTGAAAACTTCTGAGATAATTTTATGAAAATTTATACGACAATTCTTTGTGAATCTCCCAGGAAGTTTTCCAGGAATTTTCCGATAAATTTCCGAAGAAATGGCCGAAAGATTTCCCTAAGAATATGTATGTTGAAGGAACTGTGAGACTCCTCCCATGTCTCTTAGGAGAATTCTTTACTTTGCGGGGAAGATGAAACGGGTAGGATAATACAAAAGTGAGAGTTCACGACTTGTTATCTGATGAACAGCTTTTTCACGATACACACTTAGAATAAATTACAGTTTTCGGTGAAAAAAATCACCGAAACTGGTCTGTAAACAAGCAAACTACAGTATTACGGCGAAATCGATGAAATTGCAGGAGAAAATCGTTGAAATCTAAGAAATCACCGAAGAACCGGTGAAATCAGACAAATTTACAGGAGACCTGTGAGTATTTTACCGAACAGATCGGTGATGGGACTATTTGACCGTACTACTGTAAAATGCGTTTGACAGCCACGCCGGCAGCTTCGAGCATCAGTTCTATTAGAATTTGCGCATCATCTCCAAGCAAGCAGGGTTGAAAAAATCTCATTCAATTGAATGAATTTCTGCTGAACTGAATACTTTTGACATTCATTTTCAGCTCCGCTGTCAGATACTTGAAAGTGAACGCAGAAAAATTCAACTACTTTGTGGAGGTAATGACTGCACCATCATCAACACACGCTCTGCGCTGATGGATGCTTCATGTCAACACCGGCCGCATGAATGCGACTCACCCATAAGCAAGCGTGGTGATTTTTTGTCGTTTGAGTGCCGGTCACAAGAAAAATGTTGCGTTTGAGCCTCGCCGTCTCTCCAGTGTGAGCGACGAGAGAATTGTTATTCTCTTTTCAATTGCCTCCGTGAAGGACAGGGGCTTCAACGTCAGAAGCGGTGTGGTGAAAAGACAAAAACAAAAACTCACGTTCGTTGGGCGCTTCGGAATTTTTGCAACCGTGCAAGCAAGACTCTCTTGTACAGTGGCAGCAAGTGTGCTTCGCAATCCCATCATCGACGTTTTTTTTATGAAAATATTGTGTTTTTTTTGTGCTCGCATAAAATCGCCGTAAATTTGTAAAATTTACCGTACGTTCAGTGGTATTGAGAATTCATTTGTGAACAAACACACCGAACGTTCTGCGATTTTTACGGTAAATTTGTAAAAAGTACCGAACGTTCCGGTAATTTCGACAGATGCATTTTCCTGAGATTCGCAGTACGTTCGATGGTTTGAAAAATCACCGAACTTTTAACTGTACGTTCAGCTGTTGAGATTACGGTAAAATTTTACCGTAATCCGTCATTTTTTCTAAGTGTGTAGATCATAGTTTGTATAACAGATAGCTCTTCTTCTTCTCCTTCTTCTTCTTCTTTATAGCTTGACGTTCGCATTGGAACTTGACCTGCCTCTCTTCAACTTAGTCTTCTTGGAGCACTTCCACAGTTATTAATTGAAGGGCTGTCTTTGCCTGCCATTGCATGAATTTGTACATTGTGTGTGGCAAGTACAATGATACACTATGCCTAGGGAGTCGAGAAAATTATCCCGACAGGAACGTGAATCGAACCCGCCGTCTCTGGATTGGCGATCCATAGCCATAACCACTAGGCACCACTAGAGACACTTAACATATAGCTCATAGTTTGTAAATCTAACAATCTTTTGGTAATGGTATTTTTTTCTAATTTCATCATTTTCACATTTAGTTGGGATGTTTTTCATGATGGGTAGATTTAAGTATCATATGCTGATTTATCGACCGTATTCTATTAATAACTTGATGATTTTGTGGCTATATCGGTCTCTTTCTACTCATATCTATCATTTCATTATCCACTTTGATCTCTACTCCCTTATACTATGAGTAGAAAGAGACCGATATAGCCACAAAATCATCAGGTAGATTTAAGTTACAGTGACCCCACACCAATGAATCACCTTAATTTTGTACACTATTTATGAATCACCATGTTGATCAAATGGAGTGATCCATAAACTGTGGTCATTTTTGCCGATTCATAAATTGTGGGGTCACTGTAATTTTCGAAATTCGGTACACAAAATTGACGCGTCAAACTGTCGTTGCTTTTTTCTTTCCAAGTACATAGTTTGAACTCATATCAATCTGCAAAAAAAAAACTGTAGTAAGCGTAGGTTTTACCGATATTGATACGGTAAAACATATTTGTTTGATATTTACTACGAAAATAGACCATTTTCCAACAATATTGCCGGCGCGACTTTTAAACGTCATTTCCGAAAGTTGCTGTCATATAAAAGTTAGTTTCTAACACCCTTAGCAACCATTTGAAGAGTGAGCCCCCAAGATTTGTAACAATGTATGCGCAACTTTGGGGCACCCTTGTGCCCCCTCTAGAAGATTGCAGTAGGGGAGACTGGGTAGACTTGATCCCTTTTTCTTAATTTGCCTATAACTTATTGAACACAGAACAAGGTCCAACTTTTACACAGAATGGAATTACACTGTTCGACAAAAAAAAACTTTTGCCGTGATCAGAGACCCCATTAGTAGGGCCTAAAAGCGCATGGAAAATGTAGAAAAATGCCATTTTCAAATCTGTTGGAGCACCCCCAGAAACTTTTTGAGATGAGTTTGAATTTTATTCATTTTTGAAGGTTCGACAAGAGCTTTAGAAATCATCATAAACACATATGAAATACAATATTTTTGAAATGCAGTTTTGTGCACCGCTGAAATTTTCACAGATCTGAGAAGCAACTTTGATAAATAACTAGTCAAAATTTCTACCTATTACGACGTTCCGTTTCATTGATACATATTCGCGAAGGCTTAACTCTGACTTATATAGTGAAAATCTTTTAGTTTTTTTTTTTAATCTAATCCCATAAAGCACGCCCATATTCATATCCATTTCAAAAACTTCCATGCGTTAATGCCGTGCAGCGTCACTCTTTCGGATACTTCGAACGCCTCGAAATATTGGATGGATTTCCGTTCCAGTAGGAGAAAACGTTTCTTTACAAGTTCTCCACTTGGTCACTAGATGTGACGTCCGTTTTCTAGTGTTAATGTATTTTTCAGTCTCTGACTGAAGAAGATGAAAATTGTATTTCAAACATCTGGTTTAACTAAGTATGATTCTGGTAAGCTATACGAGAAATTTTAGGATATAATAACAAAGGATCCACAAGACGAAAGTTAGATTAATTCATTGAGGTCAGCATGAGTGTTTTAAGGAAAAACTTTTCCAAATAAATTTAATGTTCTAATTGCAGTTTTCAAAAAAAAAAAAAAATGTCGCTTATGAGAATGAACAAAGTTTATTGTAACATTTGACATCAAATGTTACTTTCATAATCATATTTAAATACCAATAAACTGCGATTTTGAATGCGATGGATTAGGGTCACAATTAAGGCAAAATACACTTCGTCCACTTAATTCAAGGAAGTATTTTGTTTTAATCGAATCTTGAATCGTGCCCAAATTTAAATATCCATATATCGCATATGGGTGAGAATGCTTTTCAATGATTTGGTGTGTACCTAAGTAACCGTTCCAGATTGCTTGACCATAAAGCAGTTCCATGTTCTTAAAAATTTTAATACGATGCGGAAAATATATTCAAATTCCAATGATGTCTGCATTGAAACAAATTTGGATTATTTGGACTAAATAAATTACATTAACTCGCCTTAGCGCTTCTGGATAGATAGTATTTAACACTATATTAACAAATAGGGTCTAGGACCATTTAAGCAGGAGCACCTATTTTGGGCACTTGCTGCTATAACTCAGTCAATTCCAAAGCGATTGACTTGAATTGTAAAACATAGCTAGATACTATGCATATCTGATCGTGTCTCAAAAATCAAGTCAATCGGTTCTAAATTGACTGAGTCATTGACACAAGTGTCCAAAATAGGTGATCCTGCCCAAATGGTTCCAGACCCTATGCCGATGGAACTTATAAAGCAATTTTACAATCGTGGAGGACATTATTGAGCATGAAATTAAAATTGGAAATATTTTCCTACATGACAAATTCAATTAATTTCATAAAAGTGTCCTCAATGGTAATGCCCCAACATACACATTCTGTATTGTGAAACTAACTAAAATGTGATGAAAACAACAGTGCTTGTACGATTACTAATAGTAAATGGAGAATGTTCTCATTTTTGGCTTGCATTTTTTTTAGGGTTGTATTGTTTTGAACAGCCGTGAACTTAAACCATGTTATTCATGTTTAATTCAATAAAGTTATTCATGTTTTATTCAATAAAGTTATTAATTTTACTTTGGTATGGCTAGGAGGTTCTTCGAAACATTAAGTGAATATAGACAACCCATGAAAACACTGGAAACGTTTTTTTTTTGTACTGATCGCAAAATATAAATGTATTAGATTTTATTTTTATTTTTACACAGGCTTACCACGTTAGTAATTTGAAAAATCGACCGGATTTTCTTCTCAAAAATTTGAATTCAATTATTTAGATCATAAGTGTAGCATTTCGAAGTCAAATCAAAGTAAAATAGTTATTTTGTTATGATTAGATAAGGATAGGGGCTTGCTTTTTGTGATTTAATTAAGAGAAAACTTAAAGGATTTGTATTATATAAGTCATATTTGATTCTTCCCGGATATGTATCAATGAAATGGAATGTCGTAATGGGCTGAAATTTTGACTAGTTATTTATCAAAGTTACTTCTCAGATCTGTGAAAATTTCAGTGGTGCACAAAATTGCATTTCAAAGATATTGTATTTCAAAAGTGTTCATGATGATTTATAAAGCTCTTGTCGAACCTTCAAAAATGAATAAAATTCAAACTCATGTCAAAAAGTTTCTGGGGGTGCTCCAACAGATTTGAAAATGGCATTTTTCTACATTTTCCATGCGCTTTTATACCCTACTAATGGGGTCTCTGATCACGGCAAAAGTTTTTTTTTTGTCGGACAGTGTTATTTGAATAAATATGTTTGATAGTATTTTGTACAATTTTCGCAAAGTTATTGAGATTTTTAGGAATTGCCTTAAAGATTTCTGAAGGACTGAAAACAAATCAGTTGATAAATAATAATGCAATGCACAATCGAAATCACATGTAGCTAAAACTTGGTATTATGTTTAGGTATAGTGAAGAAAACTGTTTTTGATTCCGAGAAAACATGGGGGAACGAATCTCCCCAGGGATAAAGTCTCCTTAGTCTCCCCCTGAGACGAGACTCGCGAAGAGGAAAAAAAGCAACGTCAAGTGCAGCCCAACTGAGCTGTCAGTTGTAGCCCGTTTGATTACGTTACCTAAAATGAGGAAAGTATTGCTATCCGAGATAAATTCTGAAGCCAAAATTCACTCCGAGCAGCATTTTCTTCTCCTGTACTGTCAAAAATAAATTGAAAATAAAATATTCCAATGATTACTTTGCTTGGCGATTGTTGGCGATGCAAAATTTCACCTCAACATGATTTTGTGCGTGAATGGGATTCAGTCACACTCAAGGTCACACTGCATGTGAGGTGATGCCGTCACGTGCGTGTTTGAACCACCAGCCCAAAACATAATGTCAACACAGATAGGAAGAAGAAAAAAATAACAAAGTGGAGAAAAAGAGGACCGTCTTCGCGAGTCTCGTCTCAGGTCTCCCCTACTGTAAAAGCAGCCATCAGCGATATTGCTGAGAGCATCATCGGGTATATGGAAAGGAGAAAGTAGAACGCAGCGTGCTTGGTAATGCTGCAGCATGGAACCCGGCTGAACGTGGAACAATATAGACAGGAGCAGAAACAACAGACGCGCATCTTTTAGACGAAAAAAAAACACCAGAAAGAAGCGGAGTGCGAGGAAATTGAAGTACTGTCAGAGTTGCACTATGTCACTGTCAATGGTACACAAATCGCTGATTTTGATAGGCCGACTGCGATCCAAGTCAGCGTTTGCTCTATTGTGTCACCGTCACTTTCTTTGTCCCATCAGAACTGGTCTGACTGTGATGGTGTAGGGATATCACTGATAGGCCATCTTTAAAATTCGTTTAACAATTCAAATAAAGATTTACCAAGATGAAATTTTTATATGTGATACAAAATAACAAGTTTTGCATGTTGGTTATAAAAAAGTGTGAGTTTTGGGGAAAACCACTTAAATGATTGTGACCTAGGTGTAGGGATAATGGTAAAGCGATGTGATCCCCATCAGCCCGCACAGATAGAAGAAGAAGAAGGGATAATGGCCATCTTAAAAATTAGTTTAAAAATCCAAATGAAGATTTACAAAGATGATATTTCTATATGTGGTGTCATTGTTGTCTTGATATTGAATGGTCTGAAGTTATAGTGATGGTGGTGCAATATCAGTAGTCACTTGACAAGACTGATATTTCACAACTCTGAGTACTGTGCCGGTCTCAAGAAACACGGAAGTTCTATCAGAGAGTCAACGCATCCCGCAACGGCTTAGTGCCGCGAACCCACACAATCCTCAATGGCCTGTTCAGTAATTTTTTGACGAAAATAGATCAGCAGAACTATTTCGGTAATTTCGATAATCGATTTTACTGAGGATCAGTACACCAACTGTCAAAAACGGGTGCAAAAGGTAAACAATTCATTATTGTTGTATTCAACCCTTCTTTTTTCATCGTAAAATTAAGCGTGAAATCTGCCGAAATAATTTCAGTTTCCTGTTCAAAAGAAATGGTTCAAGAATTTTCTCGACCGATTCCTGACAGAAACTTTCTACAGCGGCTGCCAATTTGAATTATAGTTTCGAATCGAATCCAAATCGAAATCGAATTATAATTGCGATCGAAGAAAAACGGTTTCTTGGGCGATTCAAGCAAGGAATTTTCCATGCATCAAGATAGGCTGAGAAATTTCTTCTGATCTGCAAACAACCCTATAAAAATGGAAGCCTCTTGACGGACGCACGGACGTGACGTGGTTGTACCATTAGTAGTCACTGGAGTCTGAGGCTGACTGTACACTTTTCCAATATTTTTCTCTGATTCTCAATCTCAACTCCACCTTTATATTTTGATTGGCATCAATAAAGAGTTGCATCAAATCAATTTTGTGCTTCCGACTATTTTCGAATTTCAAAATTATCATCATCATCTTCTTCTTTGTGGCCCAACGTTTCCACTGGAACTAGGCCTGCCTATGCTAAACTTACTGTTTTTCCACAGACAAACAGACGTAACACTCTGATAATTCCCATCGTACTTCGATTTAACGATCTTTTTCAAAATTTGATAGTTGGCCAACTACCCACCTGTGGCGCTCACATCGTTTTTGTTCGAGTTTGACGTTTGCTCACTACCACCACCTAGTTGATGGTCGGCCAAACTTAGTCATTTTAGCATTGGGCGAATATGTTTCCGTGACTATGATTTGAATCGAAAAATTTTCGAAGTGTTACGTCTGTTTGTCTGTGGTTTTTCTATCACTTCCGCAGTAATTCATGCAAGTGTTATTTTGCCTGCCATTGCACGGATTTGTATACATTAGTGTGGGTCATCGGAAGCGTTTTCTCAGATCAAAGCTTTTTTGGTTCCGTTTCAGGTCCTGAGTATCTGTGCAAAATTTGAGCACGATTGGTTGCGTCTACACTTTGCGCATTGCAATTGAAATTTGTATGGGATTTTGTATGGGAAAACATACTTTTTTGCATTTTAGCCATAAGTTGAAAAAGTTTGTCTGAAACTTTCTAACCGATACTGTAAATTGATAGCCTGGGATGTTCTGAAGAACTTTGTTGAAGACCGCAAAGCGATCCGATGCTTGTGAAAATAGTTATAACCAACGAACCGCATGCATGTGTTCATGTTTTAACATGTAAAGGAATAACAATAGCAACAAAATCATGATGTTTCGCCATGCAATGCCAACGCTATAACTTTTTTCATAAGCATCAGATCACTTCAAAATCTTCAACAAAGTTTTTCAGGACCCCTAGGCTATGTTTTCATTCTATCGGTTACATGATTTTTGAAAAATTCGAGCTTATTATGAGAGAAATGCAAAAAAGTGTGTTTTCCCATGTAAAACCCCATACAAACTTCAAACGCGATGCGCAAAACGTAGACATAACCGATCGTGCCCAAATTTTGCACACTTATTTAGGTCCTGAAATGG
Organism: Aedes albopictus; assembly: GCF_035046485.1. Classification (NCBI taxonomy): domain Eukaryota; kingdom Metazoa; phylum Arthropoda; class Insecta; order Diptera; family Culicidae; genus Aedes; species Aedes albopictus. Next base: position 234,727,779 of record NC_085137.1, read on the forward strand.
TATCAAAAAAGCTTTGATCTGATGGGATACCATTGAATTTTTCACTTTTCCATATAAACGATGACCCACTCTAGTATACATACTAGGGGTAAGCACAATAATACACCATGACCAGGAAATCGAGTTTTCGGAATGTGGAACGGGAATCGAACCCGCTGGACAATTCAAAATTTAGTAGATAAACTAACTGGAGACCCAACAAAAATCATAACTGCACTAAAACTTATCGAAAAATAATTCTTTTAGCACATATCGAAAGATATACTTGTCTGCTCTTGTGTCTGCTGGGGTGCCGTATTCTGTGCACACTGACTCGGGCTATATTGAATCCTACTTTAATCCTCCCTTCTTCTTCAGACCAAACCAGAACATTATAAAAAGTTCGGATCTCCAGCGAAGTTGTCGAGAAGTCTTTGGCCATCAAAGGAAGTATTTCTCTTGTAGTTTTTCTGTGGATTTCACTAGGAATTATTCCAGAGATCTCTCCGACAGTTTTCTCGACGATTGCTACTTGAATTCTCATTGATGAACCTCCAAGTAAATAATCAAATATTTCTCCAAAAGCTCTAAAAGAGATTTTTTCTGGAGTTGCTCTAGAAATAGTGGTTGGATATTTCTTGAACAATTTCTTCAAGGATTTCTTTAGGAAGGCCTTTAATCATTCCTACAAGAAATACTTCCTATCGCTATTCCTTCAAGAATTAAATTCGACTTCGACAACTTCTTCAAAGGTTATTTCAGGATTTCTTCCAGAAAATTTCCGAGGAGTTCCTCCATGGATTTCTGCAGGAACTCAAATAAGGATTCCTTTTGAAACTCCTCCAAGAATTCCTTCAGAAATTCTTCCAAAAATTCCTTTACGCAATTCTGCATTCATCCAGGATTCCTCCAAGTATTCTTTTTGGAATGTTCTCATGGATTCTTTCAAACATTTTTCCAAGATTTTTCAAAGAAATTTCTCCAAATATTTCTTTAAAAGTTCCGTTGGCAGGTTTGCGACAATAATTCCTTCAAGATTTCCCCTAAAAATATTCAAAGGCTTCTCTCAGGATTTTGTTTGAATCAGTAGTAAAAAATTGAATTGAGGGCCACCCTAGCACGTGGTCACTCATTCTCTGCTGCATATGTATATCACTACAATTAACTACATCTTTTTGCCGCTTAGATCACCTGTGTATGCCCAGCTACCGATCGAAATAGTTGTGTTAAAAAACAGTTGAGGTCTCCAACAATTAACTTTATTCTCCAAATTTACATTTGCACAAAGGTATTTTTATTTTTAATGATTTCAACATTGTTTATCAAAAATACCACAAATTATCTATTTTTTTATCATATTCGCTCTTCCCACAAGTTGACTAAGAAATGCCTTCATCAAAACCGGAGAAAAAAAGATTAAGACATTTATACAACATTTTTTTCTGAGATCAAATTTCTTATTTTTTATGGTTTCCTACAAAACATAAGAATTAACCCATAGTTTTTTTAGATTCTCTGAACGCGTTCAATTTAAAATAATTCATTTTTTTAGCTCACTTGATCCTTCAGATGGCAGAGCTTGTCATACCATGGAAACGAATGCAGTAAGCAATAATAGGAAGCAATCAGTGAAGTACTAGTAGTGAGCTGGATTTTTGTATGGTGAGATGATCAATTCTCCATTTCTGCAATGAAATGGCGCAAACAGCGTGGGTTATATGATTTATTGACTAATTTGATGCTGTTTGAGCAAAAGTTTGGGTAACTGCATTGTTGTATTATTTATTTCTTACAACTTCAACAACGTATAGGGCCCATATAGCCGAGGCGGTAAACGCACGGGTATTCAGCATGACCATGCTGAGGGTGACGGGTTCGATTCCCGGTCGGTCCAGGATCTTTTCGTAAAGGAAATTTCCTTGACTTCCTTGGGCATAGAGTATCTTCGTGCCTGCCACACGATATACGCATGCAAAATGGTCATTGGCAGAGGAAGCTCTCAGTTAATAACTGTGGAAGTGCTCATAGAACACTAAGCTGAGAAGCAGGCTTTGTCCCAGTGAGGACGTTACGCCAAGAAGAGAGAGAGAGAACTTCAACAACACAGTTACCCAAACTTTTGCTCAAACAGCATCAAATTAGTCAATAAATCATATAACCCACGCTGTTTGCGCCATTTCATTGCAGAAATGGAGAATTGATCATCTCACCATACAAAAATCCAGCTCACTACTTTCAACCTAGTACTTCACTGATTGCTTCCTAGTAAGACATCCGTTTGCTTAACGTTTGTTGCTACACGCTATGTCCAAAGGGAAGTATTATGAAAAGTGAATGTACCTCAAAGTTTATTCGCTAGAACCGTATTTTTGGACCTCTAGATTCCGAATATGTGCGATTTAAAATAATCCATCTTGGGTTTTTTTCCCATACATTTTTATATGGGATGGAATTAACCTTAAAATGACTTTTTTCGCTATTTGTATGGGAAAATAGGAAAAAAATCAAACAAATCGAAAAAAATAAAAAAAACCCATGATGAAATATTTTAAACCACACAGATTCTGAAACTAGAGCTCCAAACCTACGATCATATGGAATAACATTTGAGGTACATTCGATTTTCATAATACTTCCCTTTGGACATTGCATGTGCTACTTGTGTTGTAGAGAAATTGGAAACATAAATTCTTGCATTAAGGCCCGTAATGATGGTTCTTAAACAATTTTTTCAGTGAAAATTACTATTACCAATTGAGAAATATATTTTCTTATCGATACAGTAACTGCCATTATGTTTGGAAATTAAATATTTTGTTTGTCAGCTTTTTTCTACTTTGCTACATTTTTTGACCGTTTTATGTAACCTTAAGTTTTAAGGACATATATGAGCGAATCCAAAGATGGCCGTCACAATGGCTACCTTGCAAATACAAAAAGCACGGATCTCGTCATCTAAACAACAAACAGAGCAGAAAAAGCAATGGCTAGCCATGCTCACTCCTTGAAAACATTGAGTAGCATTCTCGATTTCGGTCAATTTGTGGATGACGAGATCGGTGCTCTCGAAAATGCGAGGCAAAAATGCACCTGGACGCGCTCCCATTTCACCTTAATCATCTAGTTTACAAAGCTTTATTTTTTAACTTTTACAAGAAACGAAGTTGGTATTATTTGCTTCGTTAGAATGTTTACTATAAGAGTTAGAAGAAACTTTTTTGGATATTGTGCTCAAATTGAAATGACAGTCAATTCTTAGTGTATTTATACTTTCTGAAACAGTCTGTAGTAGTGATATGGATATGCCATTTATTGTTATAATTTTTGTTATTTCAACACCTAACCGGCAACACATTTTGTTACGAAGTTGTCTTTGAAATAATAACTCAAATTGTTATATTTTTTTAAATTAATTTCTGATCGGGTAGCTGCCGAAGAGAGTCCGTAGCTCACAATACAGCACATAAAATTTCGTTCTAGAATATTTAAATTTGACTGCAGTATAAAAAACCTCGAAGATATCTCCAGACACATCTTAGCTTAAATAGCTAAATTTAACACTTATTTATTTGTTGAAAAACGGTTGAGCATCATAACGCAGAAGATTTTAAATTGGATGCTAAAAGGTAATCAAGTTGTTAAATAGTAGATATGTATCGCTTTATCCCTTTTACAAATTTCCAAAATTCTCTTAATAACTCTATCAAATTTTAAAATGACCTAAATTTCAGCATTAAAATTTTTCGGTAATATCAACAATTTTCTTCCAAATAAGGTAAACACCAAGAAAGGTATCCTCCCATCAACCCAAGTGGCAAGTTTCCTCATTAAAAGCAACGAAAAACGCTTACCGTGATGAACAACCATAAAACCAACCGCTACAACTTTTCCAAAAGCAACAGCAGCAGTTACAAATCCCACCGAAATCCTCCCCAACCTGAGGAAAACCACGCGCTCTCATGCCAACCTGGGACAGGAGCCGGAACCACTCACTCGTTGAGCACGGACCCAAAACCAGATGTTTGCAATTAATCATTCTTACCTTTTGTCTGAAACAAACAAACATTATAACTTTCGGATGTTCTCTAATCTAAGGCCAAGGAGCTATTCGGCTGGACGCCATCATCGTGCCAAGCGTAACGATAAGACATCACAGCCATCGTTCCGGTCCGTTTACCTAGGTAGGAGGGTGCTGGGAGGATGGCCAACTCAGAGCATCGGAGATGGTTGTTGTGTTTCGGATCAATTTAGCACGCCACACTGCCAGCGGATGCGGTCAGGACACGAGAAACGATCCACCTGCTGAGCTCACCGTCTGTATGGCTTTACGATGTGTATAGCTCTTATAGTTGGGAGTTTGAATGTTACGGTGCTTGGAGAGAAGCAACAGCAAATGATTGTGGTACTTACAGATTAGTAGTGGCTGATGTTTCATGCTTTCAGTTCATCATTGAAGTGAAATTGGCAGGTTTCGATTTTATTCTCCAAACAGTATGATGATAAAATACGAGGGTCCATATAGCAAAGTAAATAAAGTATTTCACATTAACCATCAAAATTTCCAGTATTTAGGAACCACATAGATCAATATTTGACCCTTCCCCCTCGTATAGATTTGTCCATACAAAAATTTTGAAATTTAAGGTACCCCGGGGCAAGTGGGACCTAAAAAAGTGCAAATTTGGTTTTGTCATGCCAAAAATTTCGTAAAACAAATTCTTTAATAATTCCAATGAACCCAAAAGATGTTTTTGGTATATTTCTACTTATCACCGTGCATTAAATCTGTTTCAAAATATTTACATATATTATGCATATAATGAAAAGTGTAGCAGATCTTCATTTACTCCGTTTCACGGGGCAAGTGCGACCTATTCAGAGGTTTCGTTCAATCCAAGGTTTACCATTTAAACAAGAACTTCTTTATCTAAATAGAGGTAATCAAGTATAATTCAACAGTACATTACTTAAGGCGCCAATTTTGATAGACTTTCGTGCTACTTTCATCGTAGGCTAGACAAGGCGAGATCAACCTACATTTTTTTTGTATTCGCCTAGGTCTCACTTGCCCTAGATAGCGAAATGCACTGGGGCAAGTGAGAGCAGTAAACTAAAGCAAAGCGAAGCAAAGTAAAGCAAATATAACCGTCCGTACACATTGTAGTTGCTACTCCGTGATTGACCAGAACCAGAAGAATCGAAGTTGCACCAGAGATCCAATGAATGGTGCTTGGGACTAGTTACCCGGATGAAAAATACAATAGAAAAACTTAGGATTCTAATGTAACAGAACCATTGAAAACAATGCTCTCACAATAGAATTCAATGTTAAAATAACAATAGAAATTCAATTGAATCAAATGTTTCTAACAATAGAATCAAATGTGAATGAGCATTATTTCACATTGAATTGTATAGGTTGTTACGTCATTTTTCACTTTTTCCTTCAAACAATGCAGCGCGTCCGAGATCCCTATCGCAACTGCCCCAAACACTCGTCACTTTTCACTTTTTCCGCCGATAGATGCCACCCGATCGAGATCCCATCGCAACTGTCCCAAACACGCGTCATTTTTCACTTTTTCCCTCGAACAATGCAACGCGATCGATATTCCTATCGCAACTGCCCCAAGCCCTGTGCCCCAAAGTGTGCTACGGTTAGAGAAATGCGACAAACCCTAGATTTGAACTTTATCCCCAGCGCACAGTGGGAAAAAACCAACCCAAAAAGGCACCTAATTAATGCGGCTGATTGCGATCTTTGAAGCCCATCTTTTCCGAATGGAAAAATGCCAAGGAATCGATTGGTGATAGTTTCATTCGCCGGAATTGAGTATAAGTGTCCATTTTGCCCCATTTTCCCCTAAAAAACACTGTTTTTCTGAATTAAATAATGGTTTCAACTGATTGCGGCTAACCAACCAATTTTTTATTGATGTAGAATTGACAGGTGCATTCTATGGAGCATACCTCGATCTGTGTCTTTGACTGGAAGTGCCCATTTTGCCTCATTTTCCCCTAAAAATACTGTTTTTCTGGATTAAAAATAATTTCAACTGATTGCGGCAAACCAACCATTTTTTTCTTGATGTAGAATTTACAGGTGCATTCTATGGGACACACCTTGATTTGTGTCATTGAATGAAAGTGCCCATTTTGCCTCATTTTCCCCTAAAATACAGTTATTCTGAATTAAAAAGTAGTTTCAATTGATTGCGGCCAACCAACCAATTTTTACCTGATGTAGAATTAACCGGCACATACTTTGGGGTGCACCTCGATATCTGTCATTGACAGGAAGTTCCCATTTTGCCTCATTTTAACCAAAAAAATACTGTTTTTTTTCTGAATTAAAAATTAGTATCAACTGATTGCGGCTTACCTACCATTTTTTCTTGATGTAGAATTGACAGGTGCATTTCTGGAGGGACACCTCTTCCCGTGTCCTTGACTGGAAGTGCTCATTTTGCACCATTTTCCCCTATGAATACTGTTTTTCTGGATTAAAAAATAGTTTTAACTGATTGCGGCTAACCAACCATTTTCAATCTGATTTAGAATTAACCGGCGCATACTTTGAGACGCACCTCGATCTGTTTCTTTGACTGGAAGTACCCATTTTTCCCCATTTTCCCCTAAAAATACTATTTTTCTGAATTAAAGACATGTTTCAACTGATTGCGGCTAACCAATCGATTTTTGCTTGATGTATAATTAACCGGCGCATATTTTGGGGCACACCTCGTTCTGTGTCTTTGGGTGGTGGTGCCTATTTTTCTCCATTTTCCTCTAAACTACGGGTTTTCTGAATTTAAAAAAAGTTTCACTTGATTGCAACTAACCAATATTTTTTCCTGAAATAGAATCGACCTATGCATATTATGGAATACACCTCACGCTATGCGTTAGTCTGAAATTGCCCGTTTCACCCCATTTTCCCCTAAAATACTGTTTTCTGGGTTAAAAAGTTTGTTCCAACTAACTAAAACAGTGTTTTAGGGGAAAATAGGACAACATGATGACCACCTCCAATCAATGACACAAAGTTTGTCTGACAATATGCTCTGATCAATTCGGCACCAACATTTCAAAAGGGCGTAACTGCATTTTGAAACAAACCACTCTTTCACATCTGTGGGTCATATTTTAAGTATCCCACGAAATTCACAAACATTACTAGACAGAGAAATTGCTCTTCTTTCCTATACTGGCGGTGATTTGCATGGCGGCATTGAAATACGATCCACAGATGTGAAAAAGGGGTTTGTTTCAAAATGCAGTTACGCCCTTTTGAAATGTTGGTGCTGAATTCTACATGAGGAAAAACTTGTTTTGTTAGCTTAAGCTGTTAGCTTAAATTGCTTAGCTTGTTAGCTTGTTAGCTTAAATAAGTTGAAATTGTTTATCAAAAGAGAAAAACAGTGTTTTAGGGGGTAAAGGGGGAAATGGGCACTTCTAGTCATAATGCATCGATTAATTTCACATTAGGAAAAAATGCTTGGTTAACCGCAATTAGTTGGAACTAATTAGGAGAAAATTGGTTAAATGGGCAATTTCAGACTAACGCATAGCGCGAGGTGTATCCCATAGTATGCATAAGTCGATTCTACATCAGGAAAAAAAAAATATTCATTATCTGCAATCAATTGAAACTATTTTTAAATCCAGAAAATCCGTAGTTTAGGGGAAAATGGAGCAAAATGGGCACTACCACTCAAAAACACAGAACGAGGTGCACCTGTGCCGGTTAATTCTACATCAAGTAAAAATTGATTGATTGGCCTCAATCAGTTGATACAATTGTATAATTCAGAAAAATAGTATTTTTAGGGGAAAATAAGACAAAATGGGTACTTCCAGTCAACGACACAGATCAAGGTGTGCCCAAAGCATGCGCCGGTTGTTTCTACATCAGGTAAAAATTGGTTGGTTAGCCGCAATCACTTAAAACTATTTTTAATCCAGGAAAGCTGTATTTATAGGGGAAAATGGGTCAAAATGGGCACTTCCAGTCAATGACACAAATCAAGGTGTGTCTCATGAAATGTTCCTGCCAATTCTACATCAAGAAAAATATGGTAGTTATGCATCAATCAGTTGATACTAATTTTTAATTCAGAAAAAAACAGTATTTTTAGGGGAAAATGAGGCAAAATGGGCACTTCCAGTCAATGACATATATCGAGGTGCACCGCAAAGTATGTGCCGATTAATTCTACATCAGGTAAAAATTGGTTGGTTGGCCGCAATCAGTTGAAACCATTTTTTTCATTCAGAAAAATAGTATCTTAGGGGAAAATATGGCAAAATGGGCACTTTCATTCAATGACGCAAATCAAGGTGTGTTCTATAGAATGCACCTGTAAATTCTACATCAAGAAAAAAAATGGTTGGTTAGCCGCAATCAGTTGAAACTATTTTTTAATCCAGAAAAACGGTATTTTTAGGGGAAAATGAGGCAAAATGGGCACTTCCAGTCAAAGACACAGATCGAAGTATGCTCCATAGAATGCACCTGTCAATTCTACATCAATAAAAAATTGGTTGGTTAGCCGCAATCAGTTGAAACCATTATATAATTCAGAAAAACAGTGTTTTTTAGGGGAAAATGGGGCAAAATGGACACTTACACTCAATTCCGGTGAATGAAACTATCACCAATCGATTCCTTGGCATTTTTCCATTCGGAAAAGATGGGCTTCAAAGATCGCAATCAGCCGCAATAATTAGGTGCCTTTTTGGGTCGGTTTTTTCCCACTGTGCAGCGGTGGGGTAAGACTTCGAACACATACGAAAAATGCTGTAACTCATAATTGAAAAGACATTTGGCGTAACTCTGTTAAACAAAATTTTAGCTCATGGATGGTAACATCACCATATATACCGTATACGGTATTCATTTGTTTTTATCTGCTTCGGTTTTGTGAAGAAAAAAATTCAACTAGGGTCGAACTTTTGACCCATCTTTCTCTATAAGTGCAGGATCGTGAATAAAAATGCGATTTTGCATTGAATCGAGTCAGAGTCGATGGTGAATAAGTGCACAGGAGGCACTGACACGATTCGATCCAAACCTGCATGTTTCAGATCCGCAGCTTTATCCACAATCCCGCACTACGACTAACTGCGGAAGGGGTCTAGTGGGGTGAAAATGCGTATTATATTATCTTAACGTAAACCAAAAACTCAAACAAACACGCATAACTAGAGATCGGAAAAGCTATGTGACAAACAACTGTAACATTGCGTTTCAATTTTAGCACTTTAGAGCATTAACATGTATTGTCGTCGCGGTTGAAACCCGAAGTTTTCCCACACGCGACAATCGATTTTCCTCCAAATCCATACGTGAAACCTAACGTCGGACGTAGTGCGCTGGGCAGCGGATCTGGCCCTCTATCTAGCGCACTTTGCCCGACGAACGTCCGACGCACGGTTAAAGAGAAAACACAATTTTCGCGTGTCAAAAATTCCGATTTTCAACTGCACGAACAATAATAAAAATGTCACTTAGTTTATCTTTAGTAGACGCCATGATTCTTCGAATGAGAGGAAAAAAACTAGTTTTCGTGCGAGTCGGTCGTGTGATGCCAGCAGCGGATGACATTTCAGTCTGTCTTGGTTCGTCGTTGCATCGCGTCGTCGTCCTGCGTGCGTGCTCGTCTTCGTACGGGGCGGTTAAGTGTGTTTTTGGAGGCAAAGTGGAAGTGCCGCTTTTTTCATTCGGATCGGCCGCGTCGTCGTCGACAATTTGAATGTGCACATCGTCGTACCCGTGTGTTGTTGTAGCGGTTCAGTGTGATTTCGAGGCCAGTTTGTGGAAGATGCTGCAGCACATACGCACTGGACACTTCGAAGGATGTTTATTGGTGAGCTCGTTCCATTTTATCACAATAATTAATGCTATAGGATGTATAAAATTCTGCACTGGGTTTTGTGTATTTATCTAACAAATATTGAAAAGTTCGTCACGTCATGTGTCGGCGCTAGTTCCAAATGCACATTTAGTTGGTAATAAATATTTTTCTTTCATTTTTTGCATGTACACAAACATTTTGAATGGTTCGTCATCTTCGGTGTCGACATTTGTAATTTTTTAGCCCAAATGAATACATGTTTTGACTCAAATAAACGTTGCATGAATTTCTGGAAAAAAGAGAGGGTCGATAAAAGATAGACGGCAAACCATGCGGTAAGATCTTTCTGATTTATTTATCCCGTGTTATTTTGTTAATACTTGTGAATCGATCGCGTTCAGCATTGTCTCGCGCGGAAACGCAAACTACAGAAGCGTCGGTGTTTAGCATTGTGTTCTCCTTAGTTGCGAATGAATAACTTATGTAGGGTGAGTTTTGAGGCACAATAGATCACGTTCGTCGTCCAAGGTTTAGAAGGGTATTTCTTCGCGAGCGCATTATTAATCACGAATCAAAACATTACATTCGTTTACCACGTCGAAATCCTCAACACATCTCCATTTCCCCTGTCCAAACTCCTAGTGATTTCTCGTAGTAACGCAGAGAATTCCTCGGTTATTGGCCTAAGCGAGAATCACGTCATCATTTCCTTCCCTATCCTCAATTGACTTGCATTCGGACGCGGCCGGCGCTGGTATTGCTTATTGAAAAGTATTGGGATTGCAGCATTTACACAATGAAGAGAAAGCTAATCCCAAGAATCATCTGTTGGTTCTTTGTGTAAATGCAGTTGTCCTTGCAATAACAGAGGAGCAACCGCGGGCGGTCAATCATGCTCATGCTCAGTAGACGCCATGATTCTTCGAATGAATGGAATTGAATCACATCACTTACCAAAGTGAATCCAAATCATGTGACTCTCCCCCTCCCTGTGGGCAGAACCACTATAAGCAAAGCGGACACCACGAAAAACGAACCGGAATAGGATTTCTCCCGAAAAGAAAGAACACGAAGCGCGTTCGATTCAATGATATAATTCGCGTGTTAACTGTACAGAGTTCAGATTGATTTGGACAAAGGAAAATGCTCTGCGCTGCAGCGAAGCGCTTTTGTTCTTGTTTTATACGGTTGGCAGTCGCCCATTTCAAAAGGTATGGTTGGTCGTAGTGGTCGTAGTCGTCAGCAAGGTGATTAGATGTGGCGAGGTAGACGTGTTGCCAACTCCCACACTCCTCTTCAACGCGTGTATCGAGCCTGGTCAGTTCGATACTCCTAGTTGTCGCAGCAATTGCCAGAATCTTGTGGCGCCCAGCGTTTTTGTGAGCGCATCTCCTGTCATTTGCTCCGAAGGACAATACAGTAGCTTCACCTCACCTCGATCGCTCAAGTCCTTGATAAAGTGACGCCTTGTATCGATGTGTTTGGAGCGTTTCGTAGCCCGCTCCGCCTGGACAAAACTCAGAGTCTGAGTCCGTTAGTTCTTGGCAAGCATCGCTCAGCGAGATATATTCTGCCTCCATTGAGGACAGGCTTACACAGGATTGTCGGCGGCTGACCCAGGCTATTGGTCCACCACCGAAGAAGAAGACGTATCCCGTTGTAGAACGCCGACTCGCCAAGTCACCGGCCCAATCAGCGTCCGAGTAGCCGACGAGGTTCCATCCGCCATCGCCGGGTCCAAACTTCAATCTCATGTCTTTGGTCCCCTTGAGGCACCTCACGATCCTCTTGGCAGCTTTCCAGTCCTGATCTGTCGGGGCACTCACTTTCCGTCCGAGAAGAGGCACACTGACGGCCACGTCCGGTCTTGCGTTGACCGCAACGTATAGTAGTGCACCGCCAAGCTTCGGTACAAAGTTATGTCCGCAAACGGTTTACTGTCGTTACCGGACCTCGTGTAACCTGTATCCATTGGTGTCTTCGATGGCTTACAGTCCTCAATGTTGAAACGCTTCACCAGTGCTTCTATGTAGCTCTTCAGCCGCAAACTCCTTCCTCGAACTGAATATCGTAGCCGATAAAATGCTTGACCGCTCCAAGGTTGACTATGTCCAGCTCCTTCCTCAGCGCTTCGTATACTTCACCAATCTTCGCGGGATCCTCGCATCCGACCAAAAGGCCATCCACGTAAACCAGCAGGAAGATGGTGATTCGCCCATCTCGTCGAACGTACAGACAACTATTGGCTTGGCATTGACGGAATCCCACCTTGACGAGCACCGCATGGAGGGCACGATGCCAACATCGCGCCGCCTGCTTGCGTCCATATATACTTTTGATGAGACGGCACACGAGCTCCTCCTTTCCCACCACTGCGTATCCGGGTGGCTGGCTCCACTTTCCCGTGTAAATAAGCCGTCCGGACGTCGAAGTGCTGGAGGCTCATGTTGTTCTTCCCGGCTACTGCCAGAAGTGCCAGCAAAGATTCATGGCGCGTCACAGGTGCGAAGACATCCAAGTAATCTACCTCAAAACGCTGGGTAAACCCCTGCCCACAAGTCGTGCCTTGCATTTGATGGCGTTCCCGCTTGAGCGAGAAAACCCACCGAGAATCAATCACCTTCTTCCCGTTTGGCAACGGAACTAGCTCCCAGGTGGTGTTCTCTTCATGCGACCGCATCTCGGAATCCATGGCATCCTTCCATTCTTTCACCTCGGCCGCCTCGCGATGGTCTGTAGGCTCTTCCGCTGCGCTCTTTGCGACACTCACAACGAAATCATTCAGCCTCGTTGGCAGAACACCCCTTGTGCCCCAATCCTGTCGACGGAGTTCTTGTTCCTTCCTCCGAACTGTCATCAGCGCTGACAAAACCTTCAATCTCGGAGCCGCTGTCTTCGCCGTTATCCTGCACCTCAAACGACGGCCGTCGTGTCCTTGCTGCTACCGTGTCGTTCTGATCCTCCAAAATATTCAGTGGGACTTCAATATTGCTCTCTGGATCTTCTGCTGTGGCCTGCGGGCAGGCTTCTTCTGCATCTCCGATCCGTCATCCAACTCTATAAACATCGCATCCCGGCTGATAGTAATGCGATTCGTCGAGGGAGCGAGGAATCTATACCCCTTGTGGTCCTCCGAATACCCAACGAAAGTGAGTTTTACCGCCTTGTGATCTAGTTTATAGCGCCTTGTATCCGGCACCCGAACGTACGCCGAACAACCAAATACTTTCAGGTGTGCCACGTCTGGCTTACGATCCATCCACAGTTCGTAGGGCGTTTGCTTCGCTCTCGGATGGTCATCCTTCGGCTTTTCGTCCCTCGGACCACGCTTTTTCTCGAAACCACCACTGTTGTTCATCGCAAGCCACTTTTTGTACTGTGCTTTCACGTGACCGGGTTGCTTACAGAAAAAGCATCGCCGCTCTTCTTTGCTGCTATCCGCGGCTAACTTCATCGCTCTCATGTTCTCCGACAGCAATGCGCCCTGCTGTTGCCGCTGCCGGAATTCATCCAACAGCCGAGTATTGACGGAAACCACCGTCCAGCCAGCATCAGCCCGGCACTGTAGGGTTTGCACTAGCACTCGGTGCGATTATGGAACACTTTTGAAAATCATCGCGATTTTCAGCGACTCTTCCAAGTTCTGGCCCGCTGCGGCCAACTTATTGAATAATTCTTCCATTTCCGAAAGATGTTTGTCCATATCGTCACTCTCGTCCATGATCGCACCACACAATTGCGTCAGGTAAAACACTACCGTCGACATAGTCGCTCTCTCATGGTGCTCTTTCAGAGCCGCCCACATTCCGCGCGCACTTTCCGACACTTGCACGATCTTGAATTGGCTCTCTTCTGTAACTCGGAAGCTCATGGGATAGGGATCTACAGGGTCGTTTAACACATTCCTTTCCCACTGTACACTGGCCACAAATGAGAGAATCAAGCAGGACAGGATAATTTACGAATCTCCTTTCCACAAACGGTTAAACAATCAAGGACGGACAAACATAACTGGGCAACGTCTGTAAATGGAATGAGAACTGGAATCCCCGAACGGCGAGGCTTGGAAGTTCCGTTATGAACTCGGTAAAACGGGGCAAAGTGGTGTAAGAATTTCACATTTAGGGTTGCACTTTCTACTATGTAATAAGCTACCACGGAAGCTAATTACAATTTACAATCATTTATTGGTGACGTCAAAAGGGGTCTATACTTGCATGCTCTTTGGATACTCGACGTGGATCCGGATCCTGGTTAATGAGGTAGCTGGGGGTAGCCGGTCGAAGACCAGCGTCATCACTGGTGGCTGCTCATCCAGGTGTGCGGACGGGTTGTCAGACTTTGGGCGAGAGTTGTTACGGCGTGTTTGGCAGATATCTTCCCGATGGACTTTTGGAAGATGGCGGTCGAATAGTGCACTACCGATGACGGGCATATACTCGGGGTTGACACAATGGCGGTTTCTGGAAAGCATGCCGAACATCTACAATGGGCACAACGTTCACTTCATTTCCACAGCCTCTTCACAACTTCGTGCAGGTTCTTCCGTGAACTTCTCCGCCGTGGTAGAGAACTGGCTGTTTTAGAAAAAAGGCACAAAAGAAAAAGGCCCCTTGCATGGACCTGACCACCAAGTATTAACCTCACAATTTTGTTCTAGTCTAATAGTTACCTTTTTCGTATCTTTTTAATTTGTTTGTCTTCGTTGGTATTTTTGTAGAATTACATACATTTAGCTACAATTTTAATTCAAATTAGGTTTTTAGGATACGATTTTTACCAATTAACACATCAACACACTAACCATACTAACACAGTTTCTGTTTTACTAAACATTCACTAATTTTACTAACACATTTTGTTGTACGGAAACTTGTTTTATAACGATCCTTTGTACTCGACCCTAAACAAAGATACAACACAAAAATTATAAAACTTTACACCACAAAAGAGGTTTTTTTTTCTAACCTCGACTAATTTCAATAACCTCGCGCACTACGATTCCGTTCGAGGATCAAAGTCACAAAGAGAGTTCTTTTGTTGACCATTGCCGCTTTTATAATATCTATTACATATAAATTTAATGTTAAGGGCCATGTTTGTCCACCCTTTACATTGTATCGCCATCTGTGGATTGGACACTAAACCACTAGGCCTGTGAGCTATTATGTTTTTCCATGTTCAAACCGCTCGAATCAATCGATTTGTCATAGCTTGGTAAATCTCGAGAAAGGGGGACGCTCATTCACTTGCCGCTGGTGTTGTCAACCCGTGAGTGTGTCTCTCCCAGTGTGTACGTTTCTGTAGGGGAGAATTGGGCAAAAGGATTGGTGATGGAGCCAACACGTTAATATTGGAACCGAACGGTTACACTTCCAGGCAAAGCCCAATATTAGCCCGAGCCTTTCTATCACGAGTCAACCAATCCGCGTCGGCATCTTCCGGCTTTTCCAGCCTAATCACATCCCATAGGTCTTCTTTCTCGAGCAACCACTCTATCCTTTGTTTCCAGGAGCCCCAGTTGCTCGAGCCCAACTTCAGGAATGAAACTTTGGCACTATCCGCCATTTTGCCACTAGCGTGAAAAATCACTTGACCGGATTTTTACTCGCGACGAGCCCACGCCGACTTGAACGCACAATTCTCTATCCTTTCCGGCTTTTTCGCACGCTGAAAATGCTCTGCGCTGCCACGGCGCGCTTTTGTTCTTGTTTTATTTATACAGTTGGCCGGGGTTCTGCTAAACCGAACCAAGCGCCAAAAAGTTTATTCCGAGATAATTAAGTTTAAAATTCAACAACTTACAAATACCGTCAAGGCGCCATTCACCGTGGGGGCTCCATTCACGGTGTGCCTTCGAATATTTTTTCATTATTTCCATTATGGCTGGTTTCCACCTGATAAGTACTGTGTAAAAGGATAGGACAAGTAATGCTCACGTAAAACTTTTGCAATCAAAATTACTTAGGCGTTCGCAGTTGATAAGTAATTCACAGCCAGAAAGATTTGCCGACAGATGGCACTGTCAGTCATGTTGTTGATTTTCCGTACGGAATAATATGCCGATGTATTATTCCGTGAGTAAAAGGGACATTTCTCTTTCTTTGTGTTTCTTCTTTCGCGCCTGCGCGTTCACAGTGTGCATTATAGTATTTAGCCGTGTCGCTCTATAATGTGTGCTCCGTCGTCCCTCAGCATGGCTGCATCTGAACACGAGATTGAATTTCGTGAGGTTGAATAATTTGCCGTTACGTAGTTTAAATTAAGACACCCCAAAACTGAATTGTTTATAAATAGTTCGATTATTGAAAAAAGTAAATAGCATTTGAGTTTAGCTGATGAGGAGACAATGATTCTAAAAACTGTTGCATCATAATCATTTCATTCCGTTTGTTGAATAAAATGTTCTATGGTGCACTAGAACCATGAGAAGTAAAGACTGTATTCGATGACATTTGGACACAGAAAATAATGTATGGCTTTTGATTGCGTTCACAAAATCAAATATTTTTTTGATCAGGAATAATATATAATGTGTAGCTTATACCATAACAATAACAACAAATTCAGTTTGGTATTGGCGCAGATATTGTTAATATCATAAAATTAGATTTTAGCAAATTTTTTCATCCGTTTTAAAAATTGTAAAGGCTATAATTTTGATGTAACTCGTCAAGACGTCTGAAAATTTGACTCGAAGTTCTTAACAGAGTATCAATAAACTGGTGAAAAAAATCTTAAAATCGGTTCAATACGTTTTTCTAGTATTCAAAACTAAAATCGCTTCAAGGCATATTTTAGGTACATTTTAAACATTTTATTCCATGTGTACTATTTTGTTTGTACAACTGTCATGACTGTTCCGATTTTTATTAGCATTTGAAACTGTAAAACCATTATAAAAACTGTTCTTAGCCAAATTGCTTGAAAACTTTTCAAGTTATAACTGTGTGAATGTCACGATACAAAAAAAAACATTTTTGATTATTGTGACTTTGTGCCACATACACGGCTATAACTTTATTACGGCTAGATCAAATTGAATGAAATTTTTACACAATATTTCTACATGTATACTTTACGTACAGAACAGTTTTGATTGAAATCGGTTCAGTATTTTTGAATCTAGAGCTATAACGGTGAAGAAACTTCTCAAATGGCAAAATTCTTGTTTCAACGATATCTCCACCAATATTCATCCGATTTTGATGAAATTTGTATAGTATTAGCTTTACGTAATACACTATTCCTGGTAAAAAATTAGTCATTTACCATTTTATTATGAAATCTTTCTGAATTCCAATAATTCGTTCCGAGATCCCCACGAGAATTGCTCTGGGATTCCCTCAGAATTTCTGCTTGGGATTCCTCCAGAAATTCCATCCTAGATCTCTCTCGAAATTAATTCAGGATTGCTCCTGGAGTTCTTTCTGGGATACCTAAGGGAGTTCCCTCAGATATGATTCCAGCAATTTGATTAGGATTTGTTCAGAACTTCCAGGAGTTCTCTCCAGGATTACTCCTGTAACTCCATACGGGATTCCTTCAGAGGTTCCTTCATGGAATTCTCTAGAAATTCCTTCCGAGATTCCTCCAGAAGATTCATATGAAATTATTCTAGAAGTTCTTTCAGGGATTCTTTCACGAGTTTTTTTTTATGATTTCTCCAGAACCTTTTGGAATGTCTTCAGATTTTTATCTGGGAAGAAACTATTGAAAGAATCTCTGAAATCGCTCGTGTAGATATTCCCTGCAAAACTGCTGGAGATATTCCTTAAAAAGCTGTTGGAGGACTTTTATAAGGAACTCAAGAGCAAGTCTTGGAGTACTTCCATAAAGAATAAAAAAAAACTTCTGGAGTATTTCCATGAGCAAAATTTAAGAAACTTCCAGAATGAATTCCAAATTATGTAATCTGCAAGGAATCCCAGTAGAATTTCTTGGAGGAATCCCGGAAGGATATCCTGAATAAATTATTGGACAAATCTTAGAAGAAACTCCTGGAAGAACCTTGACTTTTTTTCCAGGAGTCTGGAAGTTCTGAAGAAATTCCGGAAAGAACTTTTGAAAATTCCCGGAAGATACCCCGGGTAAAATTTCTGGAGAGGTCTCTGATGCCACCCCTGGTGTAATCTTAGAAGAAAATCCTGGAAAAATACCAGAAGAAACTATGAGAGGAACCCATAAATTTACTCCTAGAGGAAACCTAGAAGGAGTTCCTGGAGGAATCCCGGAAGAAGCTAGAGGAATTACAAAAGAAATTCTTTGAGAATTCACATGAGAAACGTCCAGAGAAAACCCAGATGAATCTCAAAAAGTTGTATCTTAGAAAGAAATCCTGGAAGAATCACTGAAAGAACTCCAGGACGAATCTAAGAATGAATTCCTATAGAAATCCTAGAAGGAATTCCTGAAATGATCCCGGAAGGAATTCCTGCGGCAATCTCCGAATAAATATCTGAGTGAACCCCGGATAAAAAATACTTAAGAAATCCCGGATGAAATTATTGTAGAATAGTTCGAAAAAACTCCTGGTAGAATCTTAGAAAACACCTCTGGAGAAAATCCTGAAGGAACTCCTAGAAGATCCCAAAATAAAAAAAAACAAAATAAATAAATCCTGAATTAGAAGAAACTCGCGGAGGGATTTTTTGTAGAACTTCTAATGAAAATCTCAGAGACATTTTCTAAGAATCCCCTGCGAACTTCAGGTGGATTTTTCGGTGGAACATCTGGAAGAAATTCAAGAGGACTTTCTGTGAAACCCCAAAGAAAAACCTTCGTACGGAATGCCAAAGGATTCATCACAAAGAATCTTTCGTGGTTCTTCATTAAATTCCCCGTGAAGCTTTGTCCTACCTCGTATTTCATCTAAAACTCCACAAGGTAACCGTCAGAGTCCCAGCCGAATTCCTCCCACCGTAGTCCAAACTCCAATATTGCAGAATTTATAATTAGTATCCAACCATAGTTGTCGCTGTAATACCATTAAAAGTTTTTTTTTAATTTCTTTTTATTTGTGAATTTTAACTTAGGCTAATTCTTCACACACCCATTAAAAGTTCCCTCAGAATCCCAGCGTCTCTCATTAGCATTTCCCTT
Source organism: Aedes albopictus (assembly GCF_035046485.1). NCBI lineage: Eukaryota > Metazoa > Arthropoda > Insecta > Diptera > Culicidae > Aedes > Aedes albopictus. The sequence continues at coordinate 234,746,717 of NC_085137.1, forward strand.
GGAACTCCGTTGCACGGTGTCAAAATTTCGGTTATTATCGAACTTTCATGTACCTCGGATCTTTCTTCACAGAAAGTCAGCATTTTGGCTATACTTTATAATTGGAAAGTTTTAAAATATTCCATCGGGGAAATTTTGATTTATCTAAGTTTTTGGCTATTTTCCATACTAAAATTAATTAAATACTGATTTTAACCAAAAAAACGTCCCATACAAAATGTATGGGAAAATTTTCACCGATAAAATATTTTCTCGTCTTCCGATTATGAATATATAGCCCAAATACTAACAATTTCCGAAGAAAAATCCGAGGTACATGAAAGTTTGATAAAAATCAAGATTTTGACACCGTGGCGTTGAAATCTCACTATCTGGATTTTCCCCATACGCGCGCAAAAATTAAATTTAAATTTCAATCACACTTCCTGAGGAAACGAACAAAATTTCTCTAAGTCCAAATCGTAAACAACAAGGTCACGAAACGCCACACGAACAACGAAAAATTTACCTAGCAATCGCCGTATGCAGTGCCCTTTTCTTCACATCCTTCTTACAGCATCGTTTCGTAAAAATGCTGTCGGTTAAACAAATGTCAAAATTACTTACGGAAAAAGGAGGAATTTTACTTGAGCGCTCTACTTGGGAACTGGAAACTTACCATTATGATAGAATGATATGACAATTTCCCTTCAATTTCACCAATACACCACTAATCTATTGTTACCATGTCAAAACGCTCGTTAGAAACATTTAAAAATATCATTTTGACACTAAAGTGTGTTTACATGAAGCGGGTTTCTGCTCGTTCACTGTATTCATAGTGAAAAAACGAAAACTGCGCTAAGGTGATTTAAGCGATAAGCTAAATGTAGTAACGTTTTTATTTTACCAAGAAGCAATTAAATTCGCATATCAGGTATGTATTTTGCATTACCGAAGTAAGTTTAACAAGAAAGTACGATTACTCGTACTTTTTAATTGAAACAAAAAGGCACGGTAAATGGGTACCCTAAAAATCAATGGTCTCCATTCACCGTGCCCCATATTGTCCCATATATCTAGAAAAAATCGAAATTTTGAACATTCGTTTTTCTAATAAAATCTTGCAAGTTATTACTTGAAATGAATTTAAACGAAAAAAAATCCCTTGGCTGGGTTGTTTTGATCATTTTTAAACAAAGTAGAATAAAATTTCTCATACACGGTGAATGGGTCCCTACTACCACGGTGAATGGTGACCTACCACGGAATTAGACGACCCTACTACCCTTTACTAATTGTACTATATCACCAAATTTTGTGGAAAATTTTCTACTTCTGTGGATATTGTTTTAATTTTAACCTATAATGAAGGCAATTAAAAGCGGCACCAACAATGTTTATAAGACTGGTGCCAAATGACAGCCCTTATTTGCCCCGAATCCTCTTAGATCCACGGTGAATGGTGCCTTGACGGTAAACAACAGCTAAGATAATTTGAAACTTTTCCGCACACATGTAGCTTACAAGCCTTTATTAACCATCAGAGATGAAGAATGCATCTAAATTATTTGAAATCATTGATTTAATTACATTTAATTTCTCAGCACTTTGCACTCAGTTCACTCTGGCTGAACAAAAACATTGGAATATGGTATATAGTTCAGTGTGGCTGACTGTGTTTCTTTGTTTCAGAGAAAACCAGTCGGATTGTGAAAAAAAATCTCGATTTTTCATCGTCTGAAATTGAAGTCGATATCACTCCACAATCCTTAACATGAATCAGAGAGGACGCGTATAGTATAGTAGCAAGGAGGTCTCAAAATAGTTTGAAATATGAACGGCGGAAGCCCTCCCTGCTCGGCAATTTCCACCCATGTTTTTTTCATAGGCTGTGCATTGTGCAGGTACATAGCAAGAGTGATTATGTCAAATGATGTCCTTGCATGTCCAGAGGTCCTGAGATGTGAAAGTGGAGCAATTTGTGTACTTCAAATTTTTGCTGGTCGAAGAAAACCATGAAAATGTTCTGCCAAAGTGAACCAAGACAAAACAAATTTCAAAAATAGGAAAGAGATTCGAACTTAGATCATTTGAGTGACAACCAAGCGCGTTACCTCTAGGTCATTTTACCTAGCTGAAGGTCAGTCGTTAAGTCAGAATCAAGTTCTAAACATTCTTCTCAAGGATGGTTTTCGTGAAAACGCCATTTTTCGATCAGCCAAAGCGAACCAAGTGTTTGATTTTTCAACCTTTATTATTCTTATTATCCTTGTTGTTCAATGACGGCTCCTGTGTTAAAGTATCAGTATAAGGTGTATTAACATAACGTAGGTATTCAAAACCAGTTGATTTTTGAATTATTGAGAATAAATTGATTCTTAAATGCAGTGGATTTGGTTCACTCTGGCTGAATGTGATTTGGAAAAACGGCGATCAGGTTCATCGACGCATAATTTGATCCTCCAACACCCGTATTTCTAATTACGTGTTCAATTCTCTCACAGATTGTTACTATGAGTCGATTAGAAGTTAGAAATCTGACGGCGATGAGGAAAACTTGAAATGTTCATCATTTAGATCAATACTAAAATATTTCGCTGATTCTATGAAATGGTTTACAGTTCACTCTGGCTGGGTGCAATTTCATTTTTTGTACGTTCTGCCAAACAGAAATTTTGAATTTACTCCACGTAGAGCTGTAAGAATTACTGGGTTTTTACACTGAAAGTAGATCATCATATTCTTCATCCAATGGTTAACAAAACTCATTTTTTTCAAAAAATGGTCTTTGGTTCGGTTTAGCAGAACCCCGACCAGTTGGCAGTCGCCCACTGCAAAAGGTATGGTTGGTCGTAGTCGTCAGCAAGATGATTAGATGTGGCGAGGTAGACGTGTTGTCAACTCCCACACTCCCCACTAACAAAAACTGCTTCCCGTGACCAGTCGTGGAGAAGATGAGGTGATCTCGGTCTCTAGTAGCAACGTACGTCACACTAACATTCCTTGCCTTCCTCGATGACCGTAGGGACGTGGCCGGAGCCGTTAATAACTAATAAAGTTTGGAATTCTCGAACTGTGCACATTGAGAGCGGTAGCTACTCCCAAGCTCCGTTTGTTGGTTCCTTGTGCAATTCGATTGTTCTGGTCAATCACGGAGTAGCAACTACGAATTGTACGGTCATCTATGCTCATGTTCATGCTCATGCTCATGTAGACGCCATGATTCTTCGGCTTAGTGGGTACTCTATACGCATGATCATAACTGGCATGTTTCTGGGACATTTCGAATTGACTTTTCGATAACTGAACATTTGATGCAACGCTTAAAGACGCTATTTTGAACTTTTGTTTTCAACGAATAATAACTATTTTACAAATTAAATGTGGGCCATATATTGAGGACATTTTTTTCACTATGTACCCAAATCTTGGCTCATTAGTAAAGTGACGTCAAAAACATCGATAAAGTAACGTTAACGACATTGCGTTCATAACAGGAAGAAAGATTTTGTGTGCGGTGACTGTATAAATATTACACATTAGTTGGGTTGCGTTGTTTTCGTAACAATTAGGAAAGAACTGCATTTATTTATTTATAGTTTTGTGGAAATTTGACTCCGAAAATGTAATTGAGGCCGCGTTTTCATTCGGATCGTCCGTCGTCGTCGTCTATTTGACTGTGCTCATCTTCGTGATTTTGGAGGCAAAGTGAAGAGGCCATTTTTTTCATTTGGGCCTGCCGCGTCGTCGTCGTCGCAGATTTGGCTGTGCTCATCTGCGTACGGGGCGGTTTAGAGTGTTTTTCGAGGCAAAGTGAAAAAGTGATTTTTGAGGCAAAGTGAAGACCGGCTGCGTCGTCGTCGTCGTCAATTTGAATGTCCACATCGTCGTACCCGTGTGTAGTTGTAGCGGTTCAGTGTGATTTCGGAGAAGAGGCCAGTTAGTGGAAGATGCTGTAGCACATACGCACTGGACACTTCGAAGGATGTTTATTGGTGAGCTCTTTCCATTTTATCATGATAATAATAATAATAATTAATGCTGAAGGAATTATACAATTCTGCTCTGGTTTTTGTGTATTTATCTAACAAATATTGAAAAGTTCGTCACGTCATGTGTCGGCGTTAGTACCCAGTTGATAATAAATATGATAATAAATATGTTTCTTTCATTTTTTGCATTTACACAAACATTTGAATGGTTTGTCATCTTCGGTGTCAACATTTGTAATATTTTAGTCAAAATGAATAAATGTTTTGACTCAATAGTAAAGGTTGCATGAGAGTCCGTCTTGGTTCGTCGTTGCATCGCGTCGTCGTTCTGTGTGCGTACTCATCTTCGCACGAGGCGGTTTAGTGTGTTTTTGGAGGCAAAGGAAGTGCCGCTTTTTTTTCATTCGGATCGGGCGCGTTGTCGTCGACAATTTGAATGTGCACATCGTCGTACCCGTGTGTTGTTGTAGCAGTTCAGTGCAATTTCGAGGCCAGTTAGTGGAAGATGCTGCAGCTCTGGTTTTTGTGTATTTATCTAACAAATATTGAAAAGTTCGTCACGTCATGTGTCGGCGCTAGTTCCAAATGCACATTTAGTTGATAATAAATAATTTTCTTTAATTTTTTGCATGAACACAAAAATTTGAATGGTTCGTCATCTTCGGTGTCGACATTTGTAATATTTTAGTCCAAATGAATAAATGTTTTGACTCAAATAAAGATTGCATGAATTTCTGGAAAAAGAGAGGGTCGGTAAAAAATAGACGGCGAACCATGCGGTAAGATCTTTCTGATTTATTTATCACGTGTTATTTGGTTAATACTTGTGAATTGATCGCGTTCAGCATTGTCTCGTGCCGAAACGCAAACTACAGATGCGTCGGTGTTAAGCACTGTGTTCTCCTTAGTTGCGAATGAATAACTTATGTAGGGTGAGTTTTGAGGCACAAAAGATCGCGTTCGTCGTCCAAGGTTTAGAAGGGTATTTCTTCGCGAGCGCATTATTAATCGCGATTCAAAACATTACACTCGTTTACCACGACAATATCCTCAACACATCTCCATTTCCCTGTCCAAACTCCTAGTGATTTCTCGTAGTAACGCAGAGAATTCCTCGGTTATTGGCCTAAGCGAGAATCACGTCATCACTTCCTTCCCTATCCTCAATTGACCTGCATTCGGACGCGGCCGGCGCTGGTATTGCTTATTGAAAAGTATTGGGATTCCAGCATTTACACAATGAAGAGAAAGCTAATCCCAAGCATCATCTGTTGGTTTTTTGTGTAAATGCAGTTGTCCTTGTAATAACAGAGGAGCAACCGCGGGCGGTCAATCATGCTCATGCTCATGCTCATGCTCAATTTGACTCCGAAAATGTAATTTGATAGTAAGATTGGTGAACAAACAGTGATAATACTTCAGCAGTAATATTGAAAAAAAAAATGAGAGGATAAGTGGTTTTAGCGCTCGGAAAGCAATAGGCCAACTTTTGTACCGTAGACCAACATTCCATTTCATCGCATCGAATCTTTTCAACGTTATTACGCAAGCTCTTGAATATTTACGTTAGTTTACTTCCAAGTGGTGAAACATGCATTGTCTAGAATACGTGATAAGGTCAACATATTATTTCTAGTGCTATTAATTCACGATTTATGGTCAAAATGGTCAAAGCGGCTTGCATATTAGACCAAGGTATGGTACATATACCCTAGATTACAAATTAGTAACTCAGATATTTTTAAGAACATCGTAACAGCCTTGGATGCTTTGGCTTCCCAAGCTAACATAGTATTGAGAAAGTTATAAAAATGCAAAAATGATTTCTTCTTTGTTTTGACCATGTGATGCTGGTTTGGAATAAACAAATAAGTAAAAAATCAAATTCCCAAGACATTCTTCTAAGCTAAAATAGCTTAATTAGTATCCTTTCTCTAAGTATGTTAAAGTATGCTTGGCCTTCGCAGAACCTGCTACTCAAGTACTTCACTTTAACCTTTCACCCTCGGTAGCAATCCTGCAGTCATACCCTTCCTTGAAAAGGCAACCCAAAGCTACACAATGGAGTGTCGAAAGCCAAAAAATTGACCAGATTGTTTTCATACGTCCCGTTCATCCATGGCATATTGAACCTACCTTGTATCTTTACATATCCACTGTACGCAGTACGTGCAAACGAGAGTCCTTTCCACGCTAGTGTCCGTGCAACCCCAGTAGCGTACTCTGTTTCTGTGTGGGTGAACCGTTTACGATTCAATTGCACGCCATGAATGAATGAATGAATGAGCGTAGTAACGTAAAACTAAAGAGAACACGCTCCGCCCCGGCGAGAGAGTCCTTGCCAGGTGAAAATCACAGCATGGAGAACATCAACTGCCGTGGCCACGCCTCCTGCCGCGCCGTGGTATGTACAACATGAATGTCACATGTTTTATTTTTTATGCACGCGTCAAAGTTGCAACTTTGAGTAGTCAAAAAAGAAGAAGTTGGGAGCAGTACCTTATCACGGGCTGCCGAGGTTGGCTGACTGGTCGGATCGGATGCTGCGGTTGGCTTGAACAGCAGCTCGTCGGAGTGTGCCATAAGGACTTTGGCATCATCCTTTCGGTCGGTCGTTTGAGCGTGGAATGGGAAAAGTGACATCGGTGTTGCGGTGGGTCAGATGGGAGAGGAAACACGGAAAATGACTGACTGGTGTTGGATTTTGTGTAGATGCGCCCAGTCAGCGGCAAAGCGATGACGCGGGATGTGAGCATGAACATAAGGATTCGAGAGCAAGGATACAGCTCTGACTGCAGAGGGGGAGAATGCTCGGTTCGCTCTGGCAAATGAAAAAGTCGACATGATGAGGTGAAAAGCGGTTTTTGGATGGTGTGGTGTTGTTGGCTATAGAGCCGGTTGAGGGTGGGAAGAGAGCCTGGCGTTCCGGTTGAAGTGAGTCGCTGGCTGATGCCAGTGGTAACTGTAGCAAATGTGAATTGTGATGAAGTCAATACAGCATCAGTCGGTAATCAGCTTCTACCGTTTCTGGCTGTGCCATTGCGGGAAATCTGGACAGCCGGAGTCAGTTGATCAGGAACAATCGAGCAAGTGACACCAATCGGTTCTACCTTCCAGTAGTGTGGCAAAACGTATCGGAACGGTTGCGTCGGGATATTAGTGTCGTTTGTGAAGTTCATCATCCTTTAGAGAAGATATGTATTCTATGATCTGAAACAAATTGGAAATATTCTTCGCGAATTTGAAAGTGATCCGGTGGTTGTTCAACATAATACTAAGTGACAAAGTGAATTTATAATTCTTCAAGCAGTTGATGACAAATCGTCAATAGAAATTTTTCAAGTTGGATTTCAAATTCGTTTGGCAACCACGAAGAATGGGAACAGGTAGCACATTGCAATGGATAATAGTTTAGCTGCTCAAAAACTTGTTTTCATAGTTGGTCCATGTGTGATTGTAACAAGTGATTTTTTTTGAAGTTTATTGTTTACCATTTAGAAAAATGGCATAAGAAGCTTTTTGTGTCGTACTTTCTTACTTGTTGAACTTCATTGCATCATTTGTAAATCTAAATACACCAAAAATCATGCTACTCTACTGGACCAATCATTTTTAGGTCCCTATCGCATGTAATTGTTTCGACATCCGAGCGACGTGATCAGCCCTAAGCTGGTTTCCGAGATAAATGAGCTTGACAATATCCATCCCTTAATATACCGTCGGGTCTCAAGCCTGCCTCAATTCTAAACAAACAACTCGCCGAGGCCAACACCTAGATTTGGAATGATACCACATTTTGGTATACTGCAGTTATGAGGCAGTTTTTATAGCAGTACAATGTCTCAATGGACTTCTGCACGAATTTATGCTGGCCTGCTTACTCTCACAGAAGACTTTGACCTATTTTGATGTTTGATCGGTGCCGCTCCGTTCAAACGTCAAATTTTCTGTAAGAGTAAGCAGGTCAGTATGACGTGCAGATGTCCACACAGCCAAACGCGTTCGGTATTCTTTTTAGCAATTTCTCATCGTAATTGGATGTTTTACCTCACTCAAATCTGTCAGGAAAAGGCCTACTTTCCCACACCAAGTTAACAGTGCTGTAATGATTCATTACAGCACTGATTTGCGTTGGGTAATGAACCATTACAGCACTGTTTTCAGTTTTGATCAACTTCTTGATGCTTTCTAGACGCAGTTTTGAAAAATGTGCCACAGTATAACCTGCTATGATCAGGCTTTCTTGAACATGGCTATGGACATCAGTATGCAGTTTGATGAAATAGTTTTGTCAAAAACTAGTCTCAAGCGATAATTTATGAAATTGCAAAAAACGTTGTACTCAACTCGGTGCGGAACTCTATTTTTACAGCACTCGTCGTAATTATCCAACTCGGCAAGCCTCGTTGGCTAAATGTACGACTCGTGCTGTAAAAATCTTCATTCTGCACCTTGTTGCGTAAACTACTATTACCGAAATCTCAACTGCCGAGCGTTTGGTAATGGATTTTTACCGAAATTCTGTAAAAAATGCATAATTTGGGTAAAATGTTATCGTCTATCTACCTGGTTCTGTCACATTCGCCCGAAAACCATTTGCCCGAATTCCAAATGCCCGAATGACAAACACCCGAATGTAACAAACGCCCGAAAGTCATTCGCCCTGGTGATAGAATCTATCTAACTCTACACTCTAACGAAGTTGGGTAAATGTTGCCAACATTACTGATATTTTCCGATAAAAACAACTTAACGGTTGAGATTTCGTTAAAATATTACCGAAGTCGGAAGAAGTCCTATCGTGAAGTTCTATCGTGTATCGTTCCGTCCCTGTTGATCGGACGGCATATCTGCGGTCACTTGTCGAAGATCAGACATTTTACTGACATGTCTCTATTCATGTCCTTCAACAAACTTTGCTGCTCCATCCCGACTCCGATCCTGTCAATCAGACGTTCGGTGAGTCTGCCTAGGTCTCGAGCTAGGTCTTAGATTTGGCTGGCTATCGGGTAAGCTGAGGGGCTACGTGAACAAAATGTGCAGTGCAGGGTCACCTATTGTGGAGTACGGATTGAAAAGGCTATTTGAGGTTGTGGGGGTTAGACTACGTTTACTGAGCACTATTTCACTACTACCATGGTTCTATGTAGACAGAGAAAAACATCTGGATATTTGTTCACGTATCGGTACACTGCTTCTGCTTGCTACTGACAATCTTCAGTTTCAACAAAAAACTATAGTTGTTAGTTTGAACGTACGATATTCGTCCTCCCTAAGATTGCAATGAACACAGCCCGGGGTGATTGTGTCGAGGGGATAAAAGCTCTTGTATAGTGTAACGCATCCGCTGACCCACTTAACATGCAACGTTGTACCCACAACTTGTAAAGTGTGAGTCGTTAATTATTGTGCTCGAATATTGGTTGACTGGCAAATCATGTTTTGTTATCGAAACGAAATCCAATGTTTATAGAAGATTTTTTTTCTTGTATTTATACCAACTTTCAGACGTCGGTTTATTTTTAATTAACACCCTTCATGTTCCACTTGGACATGTTTGGATTCTGCTGGAAACAAATAATTAGAGCAACTTTGTAAGTTTCTAGCTTATGGTCTTATGGTTCACTGACAATTGATTCTGAAAGCTATGGATGAACCTCTACCCTTTTAAAGGGCCTAAGGGCCTAATAGAGCTCGTTCTCGTCTGCCAACACTGCCACAAGATTCTGTGCGTATGCTAAGGCGACATTTATTTATTTATTTATTTATTTATTTATTGTCGTCAATCAATTTGTAGACCTTTACAATTATATGTATACTATATTACAATAGTTGCTTAAACCTATCACCTAACCCTACTTGTCTCAAAAAATGCCTTCTTAAGGATATCTCTACTCATAGTCATACCAATTCTGTCACTATGTGTATTGTAACAAGACATCATTCTATTCAATGGCCCATGTTTTGCATAGTCTGTTCTGTGGTAATTAATTAAAAATAAGTTTCTATTCCTTAATAAACGAATGGGAGCAGAGAAATTCAAATTTTCCAATATTGTGGGGGAGCATATTCTATTTGATATAACATCATTTATAAAAGCAATCATGGCAAAATCTCTTCGATTTTCGAGGCTATCTAAATGAATCAACATGCTCCGTGCCGCATAAGATGGTAGCGGTAAGTGAGCCCAGCCTAGTTTCCTTAAAGCAAACAACAAAAACTGTTTTTGGATCGACTCTATCCGGTTAATGTGTGCAACCTGATATGGAGCCCAAACAACACTACAATATTCTAGAAGAGGTCTTACGTATGTCACATATAGTGTTTTAATTGTATAAGGATCATTAAAATTAAAACTAAATCGCTTGATGAACCCGAGCATGTTACTTGCTTTATATGTAATATTGTTATAATGATCAACAAAAGTTAGATTCGAGTCCAGAATAACGCCTAGATCTCTTACCAGATTACGCCTTTCAACAATTTTCTCACCTAGAGTTACCACTTTATGAGTTATGTTTAATTTTCTCGTGAATGTAATTGAATTGCATTTTTTAACGTTAAGTTCCAACAGATTTTTGCTACATCAGTTGAAGAAAATATCAATTTCATTTTGAAATATTTCGAGATCAGATGCTTTACGTATCTCCATGAAAAGTTTCATATCGTCTGCGTATATAGAAACTTGAAGATACTTGACAACGTATTCAATATCATTCACAAACAAAATAAACAACAATGGACCTAGATGTGAGCCTTGTGGAACACCAGATGTTACGTTTACAATTTTAGACAAGTTTCCTTTAAATCTTACTCTTTGAGTTCTATCAGTTAAGTAAGACTCGATCCATTTAAGTAACCTAGGGTTGAATCCTAATTTAGACAACTTGAAAAGTAACAAACTTATATCCACTCTATCAAATGCTTTACTAAAATCAGTATACAAAGCTTCAACATAATTTTCTCTATCCATTACATCTAGCGCGAATGTTACAAAATTTACTAAATTAGTTGCCGTTGACCGCCCTCTAACAAAACCGTGTTGTTGATTAGTTACACAAGTTTACAAAATAAAACGAAAGTCGTGAACTTCTGTCAACGACCAAAATTTTTGAAGCACAATTTAGTGCTGATTTCGAAACCGATCTTCAAAAAATTTAAAGTAGAACAGTTTTTGAGTTTTAGCTCAATATCGAGTTTTGTAATTTTTCAAAATATGTAATTTACTAAAATTCAAATATATTGCGTTTTGTTCAACCAATTTTAAATCTTTTTCCATAAATTGAAAGCTGAATACAATACTATTCGATCACCTGAATACAGGTTTTGCGTCAGATTGATGAAATTCAAGATATTGACGAGTTTTAGGGACAATCTTCTTTAATTTTAGCAAAATTCCCAAAATTTTTTGAAGAAATGTATTTTTTTTTCAATAAGAAAAAAACAACCTAAAAATTCTTTCTCGACGTTTATTTGACATATCATATGTAGGCGAGTTACAGTAAAAATTTCAGCTTAATCGGAGCATTGATTACGAAGAATGAGATGTTTGAAGTGAGCGACTTTGCTTAAAAATAGAACAAAAATCGATTTCAAATTATCAACCTTGTATGGAAAGTCGAAAAAATTTCCGCTCTACTGTAATTTTTTTCCTTCGCGTTTTCGAACTCAGGGCATGATTCTACACCAAAAATGATTATCAGCTTACCGAGTTCAAAAATGCTGTAAACTAGTGTTATTAATGGCATTAATTGTGAGAATACATTGTCGTTGATTATGGACTCAAACAGTTTTGGGATACAGGATATTATAGCAATCCCTCGATAGTTGCTTATATCAGATTTTTTACCACTTTTGAAAATCGGGGTTAGAAAGGATTCTTTCCATACCGGTGGAAGAATACCTGTTTCTAAAGATGAATTGAACAGCCAAAATAATGGCTTCGCTATTTCTTTTGCTAGATTTTTTAGGAACACTGGTGGTAAGCCATCTGGCCCAGCACCTTTCGATGAGTCTAAGGATTCAAGCGCATTCAAAATTCGATTTAAAGGTAAACTAGAAACAGTAATGTCACCATCATGTTGCGGTAAATATGAAAAATACTGGAAATCTCGCTCAGAATCATTATGAGATGTACAGTTATTTTGAAAGAAATCAGCAAATAAGTTACTAATCTCGGTTGATGTGTTGTCGGTTACATTATCTAACATCATTTTTGATGGAAAAAAGTTTGATTTTTGTTTTTGTTTAACATAATTATAGAAGCGCTTTGGATCTGACTTAATGTTACTTTCTATTGACGCATTATATTCTTCATGTGCGTTTCTCATTTCCAAATTAAGTTGATCACATATACCAAGATAGAGCGAAAGGTTTTCATAAGTATTGTTTCTTTTGTATGTTTTGTGAGCTTTTTGTTTTCTGTTTCTTAAATTAATAATCTGCCTATTGTACCACACAGGGAATTTAGTATTTGATTTTTTCTTGTATTTAATTGGGACTGTTTTTTCCAGAATATTATATATGTTTCGATAGAAAATATCCACGGCTCGGTCAATTTTAGTATTACGTAATAAGTCTTGCCAGTTAATGCCGTTTAATTCATTTTTTAAAAGAACATAGTTCGCATTCCTAAAGTCAAAGTATGGTTCGGACAAATTATTATCCAATGGTGTAACTTTTTCATGAATGAATAAGGAGTATTCAATTGCAGTCTGGAAGACTTCATTTTTCCACAAAGGAGCATGTGGTTTAGATACGCAGAAATCTTCTGACATATTAGTAAATAGTAAATCCAAATAGCAATTGTTTTGATTTTTTACATTATTTACTTGGTTGAGTCCGTTTTCAGCGCTTCTGTCAAATAGAGAATGGAGTGTTTCATTATTTCCTACAACAGGTATCAAAATAGACTCATTTTCGTCATCAATAATGAATTTAGCTTCTTTTTGGTTAAAATCACCATATATGTGAACATTTGACTCTGACGTAAACTGAGAAATAATGCTAGCTGCAAAATTGAAAAACGTCTCATATGATTCTTTGTTTGCATATTCCGGAGGGAAGTACACTGCTGACAAAATATGAATTTGATCATTAATGAGTAGTTTTACCCAAACGTGATCAAATTCTTTGCACTTTACAGTCGAGATTCTTTGCACTTTACGAGTCGAGGCTTACTTTTAACGGAGCAAATCAAAAACGCGTCCAACCTGTTTGATTGTATTAGTCCCACTAGGTTGTACCGAGGCAGCCGTCGATACCGGATATTGTTGATTACCGAGAGTATTGGGTGAGTGAAGGTCAACTAGATCGAAGTACCGGGATAGGTCCTGAGCTGATGTCGATAGTGTCGGAGACATTCCGTTATTTAGAACGTGGTCGATTTGGGATTTCGTCTATTGTAGTGATCTCCAGGTGTAACGATAAGGGAAGCTGTGTTGGAAAAAGGTATCAGGTATCAGTAGGTCGGCTCCAGAGGCACGTTCTGCTCCATTTGGGAAATGTGTGCCATCGCCATGAATACGAGCCTATTCATCATTTACCTGAGGGAGAGGGAAGGGAGGAATAAGGGATGGGATAGGGAAAGAGAAGGAAAGGGAATAGGGTCGACATAATCGCATAAGCATACCACAGTGGGTTCAAACAGCGCAGCGCCCTGAAAAGGGCACTGTAACAAACGCATAAAGCGTAAAGTAAGCCTATAGCCACAACGGGTTCAGAACAACAGAACATCCTGAAGATTTAGGCTTTTTAGGTTAGTTTCACTTAATCAAGTGTTTACCGAGTACTCGGAAACGCAGTTGCGTAAAAACTGGGTAGTTACATGTCAAATTATTCAAAGTTCCACAGTCGGATTCTCAGCAAAGATATACAAATGAAGCAGCCTGTTGAGGCTTGTAATGGACAAAATCATAAGTAGAAAAACCACATTGCGTTTCTGCTACGCGATTCCTTAAAAGTGGTGGCAAGACTCTCGCATGGGGGCATCCACAAACACTTAATTTCCTAATCGCTGCTTGACATAATGTCGAGAAGAGATGTTGGTTTTTGAGCATTTGATAAATCCAATTGGAAATCATTGAAAGATAGATAGTTCAATCCGTGCGGCTTCCAATATGGAATCGAAAGGTACGTGTTCAAAAGTATCCTGGAGATCCAAGAAAACACCCAAACAAAATTGTTTTTGCATGAATGCTTTTCCGATATCGTAAACAACATTGTGTACAGTGGACTTTCCATTTTGGTAAGCATGTTGGTTCCCATGGAGAGACATGTTTGCCAGAAAAAACATCACGGGTGTGATGCTCGACAAAGCGTTCTAATCATTTCAGAAGAAAGAGGTCTGATTTTCATACGAGGCATTATCCACTTACGGAATAAACTTGACAGTATATCCCATCAAGATTTGGGAATAGCAAGGCTGCAAACAAGCAGTTTTATAAATCATTTTGGGGCTCGAGGCATGACACGCGAGATTGCCATTTGAATTTTACGGAAAGTAGCAAACATCGGGTCAAACGCAAAATGCGCAACCATATAGGTGTTAATCCGGGAGCGGTCGCGTCGTGTACTGAGTACACGCACCCCATGAAAAATGCACGCTTGTGATACACAGCGTGAGCGCGGCGTCGTTGTAGGTAGTCAAAGACGCGACTGCTCGAGGGTTAATTAAAGCATTACATCTACATAGAAATCCCCCCTACAAAAGCAGGGTTCTTGAACCAAAGCTGTTCTTTTATGCTAAAGATTGATCTGAGCTGTCATAACCGTAGCCACTACCCAAACTAGGCACGATCAAACTATTACAATCACAACACACGAAAAAAGAACAGCGATAAAAACCAATTCGGTATCGATTGAGGAACGCCAAAGACGAATATACACAGAGGACACTGTGAAGAACGCATAATGCGAAGAGCCATAAAGGTTATAATTAAAGCTAATAAACAACATACTAATAATCCTATCCTTATTGAGCCTCGCAGTTAAGGCTTAAGAAGGATAGCAGATTATCTCGGAGAAACACAAGGTCAACTGCAGCATTGCTCCGGTTAGCGCAGTAAGGGCAGAATGCAGTGGAGGGCGCCCTAGTACTAGGCTAGGATTTTATTAGACCCCCTAACGATTCATTCTTAGGCACGGTAAGCATATAGCCGCATCACACCATAAATTAAGGGTCTCCTGTTCAATGGACTCTTACCACAAGAACAGGCAGTCCGTAGTTTTATTCTTAGCCAATTGTGACAACCGCTACCGACACTACACAGCTATCTAGGCTGAACGAGAAAAGAAGTTAATATTGATGATCAACTTCAAACGGACCCGAACAGCCGGTCACGATAAGGGAAGCTGTACATATTGGAAAAAGGTGCTACTTAAGCCAGGAGGTGATAAAATCGATGAATCGTAAGCCATTTTGTTTTATCAGCTGGTGGGCGCTGAACATATCCAATCGAATTCCTCCTCCTGGCTTCTTGATCGTTTAGGTCTCCTATGATGATGTTGATGACGACTTTCAGCACGATAAAATCTGTTTCTAGCTCGCTAGTGTTGCCGTGGCTCTGGTAGATATTATGATTAGCTCTAGACGTTCGCACCTTGGATATGACAGCGCCATGATTCCAAATCTATGGTCTTTCAGTACATCACAGAGTATGCGGGTGTTCCCCCGAAGAAATTGAGCGATCTGCATTTCCACGCACCAAGTCCTTCTGCGTCACGTGGGCCGTTTTTAATTGTCTCTGGTTCATATTCTAGTTTTTATGCTATTTTTTTTATTTTTGTCACCTTGTCAGCCCTTTGGCAAGCAACGGGTCCATCAATTTAACCCAAACCGAAGTGGTTTTCATCCTTTTTTATCATTTTCTAGCGAATAGACAAGAAAAAATTTAAAATTCCAGACTTAATGTAAATGGCGGCCTACTTTCAGCGAGAATTACCCATGTAAAAAATAACATCAATAATAAAATCTTAATTTTTGGCAGAAATTTGCAAGGGTATAACTTTTTTTTTAATTAATACATCGGATCGCTTTGGGTTTTAGAAGAAGTTTTTCTACATATCCTAGGCGCAGAGCGTTAATGATTAATCATAAATTTAATCATGATTAATGATTAATGATTAAGATTAATCAAAATCATTAATCATAATCACAAAAAAATCTTATTTAATCATTAACCGTAGTGTGGCCAGCAAAAAAAACACCCGTAGAAGGCCGGCAGGGTACCCGGGTACCCACGAAATGTAAATGATCATTTCTCAGCGATTTTTCCACCGATTTTAAAAGTTTTTGCCTCATTCAACTCAGAAACTCATTATCTATCGATATCGTATTTGGTTGGACCGGTCCGATCACCATAGGTACCGGAAAATCCGGATTTCCGGATCCATGTTTTTATACAATACAATATACGGGATTTTCAGTAGGTTAGTAGCAATTTCGGTACCAAGCATCGTAAAATTGCTTTGGCATATTGTATCTGACCGGCCTGGAATCATAAAACGTGTTGACTTTGAAACTGTGATTTCGGAACACGCTTCCCGTGGGGCCATGGTTGACCATAAACACTTTAAGGTATCCTAGCCTTAATAATGTGAGTTTCAATATGGTATAAGGACATGCTCCCAAAAATATGAATTTTCCGAAAACCACGGTGATTAGATCGGTCTAACCAAATATTTTCCCGATAGATGATGAGTTTCTGAGTTGAATGAGCTAAAAATTTCCAAAATCGATGAAAAATTAACGGAGATATGATCATTTCAATTTCGTGGGTACCCGGGTACCCTGCCGGCCTTCCACGTAATAAAAAAATGCAGGAGCCCCTCCCCCTGCCCCTCCTCACTTTAAAATTCGGTCAACCCCATTAATAGATGTATATTCACGAGTTCTAAGATCTAACAGAGTTCCAACATCCTAGTCTCAATAACCATTAAAATATCGAGATTTGAAATTGAAAAAGGTACCCGGGTACCCTGCCGGCCACATAAGTGTTAATCATTAATCTTAATCACACTGTTTTTGCAATCTAATCATTAATCACTAATCATAATCATAAGAAAAAATACTAATCAATCAATAATCATTCATCACCAAAAATGATTCATCATATAAAATATATGATCCAATTTAAATTGGTTCAAATGCTGTTTTAAATAATATAACTTATGATTCTTTTTTCAAAAATCTCCCGGACAGAGTTACCCTTTACTTTTGAAACTTCAAAAACATGTTAAACAATAAATATATTTTAATCATTTCCAGTTTTTTTTGTGATTGATTAATCATGATCAATCATGATTTTTAATCAATGAGCCATTTTTAATCATTAATCATAATCAATAATCACAGATAAAACCAATTTTAATCATTAATCATAATCTTTAATCATCCTTAAAATCAAATTAATCATTAATCATAATCAATAATCACCAAAATTAGAATTTTAATCATCAATGATTAATCATGATTAAAATTTTTGTTAATCATGAACGCTCTGCCTAGGCGATACTTTTACATAATTGATTATATCCCTTTCGTGACGGAGCGCAAAAAAGTGAAATCTCCATACAAATTGCTCAACTTTGGCTCTCCAGAACTCTTAGATTTCCCAAAAAAGTAATTATTATTTTTACTCATTTGAAAGAACTACTCTTTATCTTTTGATTTCTAGCGTTGACTACTGTCGTGTCCGGAAGGACACCATGGCCATTCCGATTCAACTGAATCGGCCGGATCTCAGCA